>NC_089523.1:30667462-30967462 GCF_963924715.1 Thunnus thynnus
GTAGGTCGTGGTGGTGATGTGGGGCATTGCTAACGTCGTTTTTTCTAATATCTCACGTTGCTGAGAACAAAGTGTAAGTGATTCATGTCAAGGTTGTAGGATTTATAATCTATTACTTTACTCTTACTCTTGCACTTACTCTTACTAAGCATCTGAACTTTTCTGTAGACCTAACCTGGTAGTCAAGGTTACATTACCATTTGTTATACTGGAATACTTTCCATTAAATGTCAGTGGTCATGTCTTCTGTTCTGGAGGAATATCAGGCGGGTAAATTCTGTGTATTGCGGTGTGTAAGATGAGACGAAGGGCCATGAAGGGTGCAGTTAGTTCGTGTGTCCACCAGAGGCCGCTGGAGGAGCTGCATTTGTTGTGAATTGAGCATTGAATCGTAAAAATCTAATTTTCCCCAACATCAAAATAATCTCCCCTCATATAGTAGTTTGCCACAAGTTTGTTGTTGAGTTTAATTGACAGAATATTGACCTGTGAACGGAAATTTGGGCAGTTTGTTGTTCCTATTTCCTATTGGACTAAAGCGTACCACGTGGTCATGGGGACACAACACGGCACATTTATAAACACTTCGTTTGTCATCAATCTCGCAATAAAACAACATCATTGGCACAACATATCAAATGTACACTGTTAGTGTTTCGTATTGTGATCCAAAACGTTGTGGCTCATATCCAAAACCATCACTGATACTGACTGTGCTGAGAATCCCCCCCTCACCTCCGGAGTACATCCGTTATCGCTTCTCGGCCTTTTGGCTAAGATCAAGTGTAGTATCTGTTCTTATCAGTTTAATATCTGATACGTCCCCTATCCGGGGACCATATATTAAATTGATTTTTGGAACAGGGAGATGGAATAGGGGCTTGCTCCGTCCACTCCGCGCATCGACCTGGTATTGCAGTACTTCCAGGAACGGTGCACCCCCCTCTATATGTTAAATATAAAGAAACACTTAAGTTAGATGAAGTTTCAAAAGTGTGCTTGCTACGTTCAGAAGTAAAGCAACTGTTTCAACACATTATGCAGGTATTAATACACTTCATTCATTGATTGTGATCTTTGGTTTTCATGGTCTACCTTTTCTATGGTGTTTATAACCCTTATTTGTAGAGCAGGAGGCTGCAAATTGGTGACATGCATGCCACTATTAAATGAATATAACAAGTAACTGCTGAGGGAGTGTTTGACTTCGCTGCCGGTGTTAACAAAACGGACAGCATACGGTAACACGGGCTAGTTAGCTACAGGCTAGTTAGCTAGCATGGCTCCATTCACAAGTAACGCCACTGTTTATCATAACCTGTCTATAAGAAAAACAACGCCGACCAACTGCATGTCAACTCGTGGATTGTGCTTAATAACACAAGTTGCTGCTGATATTAATTCGACGGTTTATTAGCTATTATCTGAGCTGTTGACGGTAAACTTAGCCTCTTTGTCTGCCTGGACTGGCGCTGCGTCTCCCTCCTGTTGCAGGAGAACTTGTGAATGAGTGGGGGCGGGGTTGGGATGATAGTGTGAGAGAGGAGAGGTGCAAACACTGGCACCGTATAACGGAAGAAATGGCTTATGTATTTTAACGTAACTTTAAACTATATCGATACAAACGGGCCGCCCCTCCAAGGCAGTGGCAGGGGAAACACTGCTCACTGCTGCATTTCTGCTGGTTTCACAGCCTGCTGTTCCCTGATATGTCAGAAAGAAGCTAGAAACACTGAATACATGTGTACTTAATTTTCTGTTGTCTGAATTATTTATTGTTACTGTTACTTGTATACAGAAAAAACGCATTCTGTATGTCACTGAGTCAATGTGCTATTTGTTAAACAGCGTAGTTCACACTCCAGAGCAGTAGGTGGCAGTAGCAGGAATGTCTGTTGCCCACTACCAGTGAACAAAGAAACAGGAAGTGGTTGTAATGTGAGGGGGGAAAAACGTGTGTTATGTGTTTTTATTCTTTTATCTGAATTTCAAATGTGCATCAAACAACATTTGATTGCAGTATGATTTATCTTTGGCTCATCTGAACTTCCTGTGGGGTTATTACTCATTTGTTTGAGGTAAAATTGATAAAATGGGTGATTTTAGGTCAGCTATTGATGTGGTAATACAGCAATGCATCATGGGAACGCCAGTCCTTACTCCTCAAATAAGATATAAATAATCATTTAATCTTTGTTAGCCTTAGTTCAAAACTGGTCCTTCTGTATTGACTTTCTGCAGATCCACAGCCTCTTATAGCCTGTGGTTTTGATGATGTATTGATTGTCAGCACCATCAGTCAGCATGGTATGTCTGTGAAAGACTTCCCTGGCTGTGATGTGTACAACTCATACTTACCTGGCAGGGGAGATACCATGATCAAGAAGGTGGTTCACCCAGGGCGAGGCTCAGCCATTGCACTCCGGTTGTGCTGACCCCTGCGAATTCCCCAAATGTGGGAATCTCGACTGCATAATTTCTGGTAGTGGGGGACTGCGTTCGCGCTCTCCCCTGATAAAATGTTAAAAGTAAAAAGAAGGACATAAATAGCTTGAATGTAGTAATAGGTTTGATATTGAATGCTTTTAAGAAGTAAGGAGGGAAATAAGGCTTTTTGAGGCACTGAATCAATATGAAGTAATTATATTGAAAATGATTCACTGTTTTGAAGTATTTGATAGTCAAAATGGCAACATCTGGATTGAATTATTGGAACTGCATTTGTATGGATGGAGTAAATCTGACACTGTGATGAAATGTTATTCATGTCTCTGCCCAGTTACTACAGTTACAGTACAGTCAAGCTCACCTGCAGAGCGGCTGCCCCATGTCTTACCTGTAAGACTTGTTATGTAATGCTGTTTTTCATCGCTTGTGATGTGAAAACGTCAGATTGCCATACAGTCAGATGGTCACTGGTATGTGTCTGTTTTAAATGGGAGTTTAGCTAACGTCACTGTATTTAACTCCGGAGCTGAGAGGAGCAAACACAGTCACTCTGTGTCACACCGTCCTCCGTTTCCATCTTCCCTATCTGTGTTCATCTTAGTTATCTATTTAGGTCATTTAGAGACAAGAATCTGTAACAGTCGACAGCCTGTCATGTCGTCACTCTGCATTAACTTTGTGTATAATGATGTTGCTTAAAGAAGGCAGCGATTCAACTGAAAAAATGTGACTCGACTTGGGGATTTATTGACTGATGCATCGACTTGGCGACTTTTAGAGGGCAATCCTATTGTTTTTTGCCTGCTGTAGACAGTAACATTAGTTGTAACTTCTTTGTTTGTGGTTGCAGGCAGTTGGTAGATATTATACATTTATGAAACATTCTGTTTATATTCTGTATGTTTCTGAGTCAGAGTGCTCTTTAATAAACAGTGCTGTTCACTCTCCAGAGCAGTAGGTGGCAGTAGTAGGAATGTCTGTTGCCCACCACCAGTAGAGTGGTTGTAATGTGAGGGGGGAAAAACGTGTGCTTTGTGTTTTTATTCTTTTCTCTGAATTTCAAATGTGGATCAAACAACTTTTGATTGCAGTATGATTTAGCTTTGGCTCATCTGAACTTTCTGTTGGGTTGTAAAATTGATACAATGGGTGATTTTAGGTCAGCTATTGATATGGAAATATAGCAGTGCATCATGGGAATGCCAGTCCTTACTTCTCAAATAAGATATAAATAATCTTTTAATCTTTGTTAGCCTTGGTACAAAACAGCTTGTTCTGTATTGACTTCCTGCAGATCCACAGCCTCTTATAGCCTGTGGTTTTGATGATGTATTGATTGTCAGCACCATCAGTCAGCATGGTATGTCTGTGAAAGACTTCCCTGGCTGTGATGTGTACAACTCATACTTACCTGGCAGGGGAGATACCATGATCAAGAAGGTGGTTCACCCAGGGCGAGGCTCAGCCATTGCACTCCGGTTGTGCTGACCCCTGCGAATTCCCCAAATGTGGGAATCTCGACTGCATAATTTCTGGTAGTGGGGGACTGCGTTCGCGCACTCCCCTGATAAAATGTTAAAAGTAAAAAGAAGGACATAAATAGCTTGAATGTAGTAATGGGTTTGATATTGAATGCTTTTAAGAAGTAAGGAGGGAAATAAGGCTTTTTGAGGCACTGAATCAATATGAAGTAATTATATTGAAAATGATTCACTGTTTTGAAGTATTTGATAGTCAAAATGGCAACATCTGGATTGAATTATTGGAACTGCATTTGTATGGATGGAGTAAATCTGACACTGTGATGAAATGTTATTCATGTCTCTGCCCAATTACCACAGTAACAGTACAGTCAAGCTCACCTGTAGAGCAGCTGCCCCATGTCTTACCTGTAAGACTTGTTATGTAATGCTGTTTTTCATCGCTTGTGATGTGAAAACATCAGATTGCCATACAGTCAGATGGTCACTGGTATGTGTCTGTTTAAATGGGAGTTTAGCTAACTTCACTGTATTTAACTCCAGAGCTGAGAGGAGCAAACAGTCACTCTGTGTCACGCCGTCCTCCGTTTCCATCTTCCCTATCTGTGTTCATCTTAGTTATCTATTTAGGTCATTTAGAGACAAGAATCTGTAACAGTCGACAGCCTGTCATGTCGTCACTCTGCATTAACTTTGTGTATAATGATGTTGCTTAAAGAAGGCAGCGATTCAACTGAAAAATGTGACTCGACTTGGGGATTTATTGACTGATGCATCGACTTGGCGACTTTTAGAGGGCAACCCTATTTTTTTTGCCTGCTGTAGACAGTAACATTAGTTGTAACTTTTTTGTTTGTGGTTGCAAGCAGTTGGTAGATATTCTACATCTATGAAACATTCTGTTTATGTTCTGTATGTCTGTGAGTCAGAGTGCTCTTTAATAAACAGCGCTGTTCCCTCTCCACAGCAGTAGGTGACAGTAGTAGGAATGTCTGTTGCCCACCACCAGTAGAGTGGTTGTAATGTGAGAGGGAAAAACATGTGCTTTGTGTTTTTATTCTTTTCTCTGAATTTCAAATGTGGATCAAACAACTTTTGATTGTAGTATGATTTAGCTTTGGCTCATCTGAACTTTCTGTTGGGTTGTAAAATTGATACAATGGGTGATTTTAGGTCAGCTATTGATATTATTTCATCTTGCTGTTAGTCACATAAAGTACAGAGAGGCATCTTGATAAATGCTAAAGTGTTGTTGACACCCCAGAATAGTAGGTGGCACTGCTAGTAAACAAAGAAACAGGAAATGGTTGTAATGTGAGGAATAATGTGTGTCAGCCTTTGTTTTGAAAATACAGCATTGCATCATGGGAGTGCCAGTCCTTACTTCTCAAGTAAAATGTAAATAATCTTTGTTAGCCTTAGTACAAAACAGCTTGTTCTGTATTGACTTCCTGCAGATTCACAGCCTCTTATAGCCTGTGGTTTTGATGATGTATTGATTGCCAGCACCATCAGTCAGCATGGTATGTCTGTGAAAGACTTCCCTGGCTGTGATGTGTACAACTCATACTTACCTGGCAGGGGAGATACCATGATCAAGAAGGTGGTTCACCCAGGGCGAGGCTCAGCCATTGCACTCCGGTTGTGCTGACCCCTGCGAATTCCCCAAATGTGGGAATCTCGACTGCATAATTTCTGGTAGTGGGGGACTGCGTTCGCGCTCTCCCCTGATATCTTGTTGAAAGAAAATGTAATTCTATAGAGAGGTTTTGTGAGGTGTTAAATAGCATAGAAATGGAGTTGATATTGATTGTCTCTAAGTAGTGATGTGGGGGAAACGCAGCTTTCTGAAGCACTGAATCAATATGAAGTAATTGTATTAAATAGTTCACTGTTTTGAAACCTTGGATATGGTCAAAATGGCGACACTTGCTGAGCAACTAATTTTTATGGATGTAATAAACTATTTAAAACTCCTGTTTAAACAGCTAAACTGCATCTAACGCCAGAGTTGAGAGATTAGAGCAGCAAACAGTCACTCTGCATATTCACTTTCCTTCCTTCATTCTTCTTGAAAAAGACAGGCTACATGGTAACAAGTGTGATATAACCGCCATATTTTGGGGGGAATGTACCACACTATGGCCATGTGGTTGAATTTTAAATAATTTATTTTAAATGAAATAACAATAACTTATTTCACCAGTCAATGGGGAATAAACTGTAAAAAAAAAAAAAAAAAAGAAGAACTTTAAAACAACAGCTTGTGTTTCCTCATCTGCAAAAACCCACTTCAGGATCCTGGTGGCTTTTTGTAGGTGAGGAAACTCAAGCTGTTGTTGTAAAGTAACCTTCTGCCATCTAGTGGCTCTTCTTTTAACTGCAGTGTGCACTTATCACATCAAACAGAAGCATATGCCATTCAATCTGACAATAAAAACAAAACAGCCTGACTGTAATATACAAATGGACTTTGATAGAATGTGTTGAAGAGACTAAAGAACAGCCATATTTTTCACATTCTTTGAACAGTTAAGAGCTTTAACAAACTAATATCTGAATAATAAACAGTTGAACACGTAACCACACTATTAACTATTTAGACTTTTTTTGTGTCCTGACAAATGTCACTGACATTAGCATTTTCTAATTCTTCTTTAAGATGATGAGTATGTTCACATTCTCTGGAGAGAGGGCTGCTCTTTGAGCTGTCACAATGTCTCCTGTCGTTGAAAACACGCTCTCACTTGCCACACTTGTTCCTTGTAATGTGGGTACAGATGCTTTCCTTTTTCACCATTTCAGTGGATTTGAATCATGAGGGATGACTTTTGCCATCTTGTAGAACTGCATCTCCTCTTCCACAACATCAGGCCATGGTTTGGGTATTGATGGCGCGGTGTGGGTTGTTCTGAAGAAATCGCCAAACATTGCTTTTTTAATTATGAGATCTTCCAATGAATTGCAATATTCTTACTTGTGAAATTTGATTGTATTAATTGACCACATAACTGTGTGGGATGCTCTTGCAAGATTTTCTCAGCCAGAGTATTAAAGATCTCATTCCGAGAGAAGTCATCCAGGTGGGGTAGAGACATTGATCCCAGTTATCTAGTGCAGTGCTCTCATTCAGGAACTGTTGAAGTCTCGGGTCAGAATACCTCTACTCAAAGTTACCTGCTATAGCAGATTTAACATCCTTAACAATCTGTGAATCTATGTCACTGTGCCTCATAGATGTCAGGATTGTGTGTTTGAGAGGAAGGACCATAGGCACAGTTGGTTGTTGTCCAGAACTCAGCAAAGATATGACTGTTTTCAGGAGCTTCAAGTACCTAAACAACCTCCTCAAGAACAGTCACATCTTGATCGGAGAGGTTGATGAGATCCTTGGCAGCCTCTTTTATGTGTTTTTGTTTTTGTTTTTTTTTTCTGTGAGAGCAGAATAAATAGCAGCTTGTTGCTCTAAGTAGTGTATAAGCATGTCATAGCTGTATTTCCACCTTGTGATGATATCTTGAACCAGCTTGTTAGGGGGAAGCTGAAGTGTGTCTTGTTTGGCCTTTTAAGACAGCAGCTGTAGTCGTACTCTGGTGGAAATAAAGTGACCACCTTCCCGACTTTGCCCAAAAGACGGGACATCTGGTTCACTCACAACCCCTTCTGGGATGCCAGATTCACTATGTGTGCAAAACTCCCTATATGTGATGACAATCCAGCCTCCTTTGTGGCAATGACAATGTTCTTTGCATTATCTGTAGTCACATGGATGGAAACACTGGGTCTGTCCAGTTTCCATCCCACTACTATTTCCCTCAGCTCCTCTGCCAAAGTTTCACTTGTGTGAGCATCATAGATGGGGCGAGTTTGAAGGACTGGATTCCAAATTGTCATTAATGTAGTGCGCTGTGATGGTCATGTTGCTCTGGAGGTCCAGCAATCTGTCATCAAGGCAAGTAATTCTGCATTGCTCAGACCTTCAATAGCTTTTACCTTTACATTCTCATACATCAGGGGGAAACACATGGTGCCATCTTCTTGTGGTCAGATGCGACCTGCTTAGTACTTTGTAGCTTGGTTCTAGTACGCTGATTAAATCCTTAAATCCAGTGTTCTCCACCACTGATTAGTGTCGCATGTCTGATGCTACAAGCACTCCTATTGTGCTAGTTAATTCTTTTGCTCTAAATGAGGATGAAAGAGTTGCCTGTGTCACAAATTTATTTGTCTATGATGCCTGTGAAGATGCCCTGCCATATTTGTAGTGTTGCTTGAGAACGCATATGGTATGGTATAGTCTCTAATTTGCAGATTTTTCTAATAAAATATATTTTGAAATCTTTTGAAGGTCGACGATCCACTGGAAAACATAAATGAATTAAAGCATTTTGTAGAACAGAGTAAATTGATTTCTGCTGTTAGTTAGCTGTTTTCCACAAGAGACTATTGAAGCTCTATTTGTTATTCTTGTGTAGTCAGTCATTGGAGCGTTAAAAAAAAAAAAAAAAAAAAAAAAAATCCCACAGGGGACTCTGTTCTGACACTTTGCTTTCGTTGCATTTTTAATATTGGTGAGTTGGTGACATTTCCCAACAATGCTTCTTAGTCTTTACACACTGCAACTGTGTTTCAAAAGTGGCTGTTGACTTAGACGAGGGAATTATGTTTTAAAAAAAAAGAAAAAAGAAAAAAAGTGCTGTATTGACTGTCCTTTCCACATTTTAGAAAAATATGAAAACTTTTTTTTCTTGGTAGGTCATCAAACTCTTTGTGTTGTTTATCATCATTGCTCTCTAGTTTTTAAATGAAATGGCGTTGCAGTTTGATAATTATGCCAGTTCATTCCCAAAAGTGAGAATCCACTCTGCATAATTTCTGCTGGTTTTGTTTCTCAGCCTGCTTTGCCTCACATTTAAAATAATGGCAAATAAACTCAATTTTCTGTGGTTTTTGAAATTATTTCATCTTACTGTTAGTCACATAAAGTACAGAGAAGTATCTTGATAAATATGTTAAACAGCGTAGTTCACACTCCAGAGCAGTAGGTGGCAGTAGCAGGAATGTCTGTTGCCCACCACCATTGAACAAAGAAACAGGAAGTGGTTGTAATGTGAGGGGGAAAAAACGTGTGCTTTGTGTTTTTATTCTTTTCCCTGAGTTTCAAATGTGGATCAAACAACTTTTGATTGCAGTATGATTTAGTGTTGGGTCATCTGAACTTTCTGTTGGATTGTTACTCATTTGTTGGAGGTAAAATTGATATAATGGGTGATTTTTAGATCAGCTTTTGATGTGGAAATACAGCAATGCATCATGGGAACACCAGTCCGTACTTAAGTAAAATATAAATAGTAAAGTAAATAATCTTTGTTAGCATTAGTACAAAACTGCTCCTTCTGTATTGACTTCCTGCAGATCCACAGCCTCTTATAGCCTGTGGTTTTGATGATGTATTGATTGTCAGCACCATCAGTCAGCATGGTATGTCTGTGAAAGACTTCCCTGGCTGTGATGTGTACAACTCATACTTACCTGGCAGGGGAGATACCATGATCAAGAAGGTGGTTCACCCAGGGCGAGGCTCAGCCATTGCACTCCGGTTGTGCTGACCCCTGCGAATTCCCCAAATGTGGGAATCTCGACTGCATAATTTCTGGTAGTGGGGGACTGCGTTCGCGCTCTCCCCTGATAATATGTTCAAAAGAAAATGACATTTAGCAGAGGAGTGTTGTAAGGAGCATACTAATGGATTTGATATTGAATGCTGTTAAGCATTGAAGGGAAATGAAGCTTGCTGACGCACAGATTCAATATGAAGCATTTGTATAGTAAATGTCTCACTGTTTCAAAACCTTTTATATAAGCAAAATGGTGATATCTTCTGAGCAACTCTTGGTACTGCATTGTATGGATGGATTAAATCAGAGAAACTGTAATGACACAGTGCAAGTGGGTTTACTGGCTTTCATTACTGTTATTTTGATCAATAAATATTATTTAAAATGATCAGTCTCAAACAGAGTCTACAGCTCAGTTTTTAAATATGAAACATTAACACATCTTGTTGAAATACTGTTGCTTTGAAAGGTTGAAACTTTGTCGAGTTGTCTGCTTCGAGCACAACATCACTAATTGTCTCTACTGGTCTTCTGTTCTTTGACCAGTATGATTGTGAAAAAGGTATTAAATTTCATGCTGTGCTGTATTACGGAAGGTCTTAAAGTCTTAAATTTAATAAGGTGAAAACTGCAGACAGCCTGTTATATACTCTCTCATATACTTTGAGTAATTCAGCTTCAGGGAATCATGTTTTAATGAATTAAAATCACACAATGGCTCTCTGTTGTGAACCAGACAGCTATGGAAGTGAACTGTCAGTCAGTGAAGAAGAAAAGAATATGAAAGTTTCTTCTTGTTCATTTTAGTCTCTAATTTGCAGATTTTCCTAATGAAATATATTCTGAAGTCTTTTGAAGGTCGACAATCCACTGAAAAACATCAGTGAATTTAAGTATTTTGTAGAACAGAGTAAAGAATTGAATTCTGCAGTTAGCTGTTTTACACAAGAGACTGTTGAAGCTCTATTTGTTGTTCTTGTATAGTCAGTCATTGGACCGTTAAAAAAAATACTGTACTCCTCATCCACAGAGGACTCCATTCTGATACTTTGCTTTCGTTGCATTTTTAATGTTGGCAACATTTCCCGACAATGGTTCTTAGTCTTTACACACTGCAAGTATTTCAAAAGTGGCCGTTGACTGAGAACAGGGAATTGTAAAAAAAAAAAAAAAAAAAAAAAAAAAAAAGTGCTGTATTCACTGTCCTTTCCACATTTGAGAAAAAAATTAAATCATAATATTTTTTTTTTTTGATAGGACATCAAGCTCTTTGTGTTTAGCTTCATTACTCTCTAGTTTTGAAATGAAAATGGTGTTTCAGTTTGATTATTAGACCAAACTGAAACACCATTCCCAAAAAGTGAGAATCCACTCTACATAATTTCTGCTGGTTTTGTTTCTCAGCCTGCTCTGCCCGACATATCAGAAAAAAGGGAGATGAACTCAATTTTCTGTGGCTATTGAAATTATTTAATCTGTCTGTTAGTCACATAAAGTACAGAGAGGCATCTTGATAAATGTTAAAGTGTTGTTGATACCCCAGAGTAGTAGGTGGCAGCAGCAGGAATGTCTGTTGCCCACTGCTAGTAAACAAAGAAACAGGAAGTGGTTGTAATGTGAGGAATAATGTGTATGAAACAGCCTTTGTTTTGCAAATACAGCATTGCATCATGGGAGTGCCAGTCCTTACTTTTCAAGTAAAATGTAAATAATCTTTGTTAGCATTAGTACAAAAGTGCTCCTTCTAATATTGACTTCCTGCAGATCCACAGCCTCTTATAGGCTGTGGTTTTGATGATGTCTTGATTGTCAGCACCATCAGTCAGCATGGTATGTCTGTGAAAGACTTCCCTGGCTGTGATGTGTACAACTCATACTTACCTGGCAGGGGAGATACCATGATCAAGAAGGTGGTTCACCCAGGGCGAGGCTCAGCCATTGCACTCCGGTTGTGCTGACCCCTGCGAATTCCCCAAATGTGGGAATCTCGACTGCATAATTTCTGGTAGTGGGGGACTGCGTTCGCGCTCTCCCCTGATAATATGTGAAAAGAAAATGACATCCAGTGGAGGGATGTTGTAGGGAGCATAGTAATGGATTTGATGATGAATGCTGTTAAGCATTGAGGAGGAAACAAAGCTTGATGAAGCACTGAATCAATATGAAGCATTTGTATTGTAAATGTCTCACTGTTTAAATCATTTCATAGAGGTAAAATGGTGACATCTTCTGAGCGACTCTTGGTACTGTATTTGTATGGATGGATTAAATCAGAAACTGTAATGACAGTACAAATGGGTTTACTGCTTTCATTACTCTTATTTTGATCAATAAGTATTATTTAAAATTTAAAAAGCCTAAATTTAATTAGGTGAAAACTGCAGACAGCCTGTAATATACTCTCTCATATACTTTGATCAATTCAGATTCAGTGAATCACGCTCTAATGAATTAAAATCACATAATGGCTCTCTGTTGTGAATCAGACAGCTATGGAAGTGAACTGTCAGTCAGTGAAGAAGACAAGAATATGAACGTTTCTTGTTGTTCACTTTAGTCTCTAATTTGTAGATTTTCCTAATGAAATGTATTTCGAAGTCTTTTGAAGGTCGAAAATCCACTGAAAAACATCAGTGAATTTAAGTATTTTGTAGAACAGAGTAAAGAATTGAATTCTGCAGTTAGCTGTTTTACACAAGAGACTGTTGAAGCTCTATTTGTTGTTCTTGTATAGTCAGTCATTGGACCGTTAAAAAAAATACTGTACTCCTCATCCACAGAGGACTCCATTCTGATACTTTGCTTTCGTTGCATTTTTAATGTTGGCGACATTTCCCGACAATGGTTCTTAGTCTTAACACACTGCAACTGTTTCAAAAGTGGCCGTTGACTGAGAACAGGGAATTGTAAAAAAAAAGAAGTGCTGTATTCACTGTCCTTTCCACATTTGAGAAAAATATGAAAACATTTTTCTTTTTTTTTGATAGGACATCAAGCTCTTTGTGTTTAGCTTCATTACTCTCTAGTTTTGAAATGAAATGGTGTTTCAGTTTGATTATTAGACCAAACTGAAACACCATTCCCAAAAAGTGAGAATCCACTCTACATAATTTCTGCTGGTTTTGTTTCTCAGCCTGCTCTGCCCGACATATCAGAAAAAAGGGAGATGAACTCAATTTTCTGTGGTTATTGAAATTATTTAATCTGTCTGCTAGTCACATAAAGTACAGAGAGGCATCTTGATAAATGTTAAAGTGTTGTTGATACCCCAGAGTAGTAGGTGGCAGCAGCAGGAATGTCTGTTGCCCACTGCTAGTAAACAAAGAAACAGGAAGTGGTCGTAATGTGAGAAATAGTAAAATATAAATAGTAAAGTAAATAATTTTTGTTAGCCTTAGTACAAAACTGCTCCTTCTGTATTGACTTTCAGCAGATCCACATCCTCATATAGCCTGTGGTTTTGATGATGTATTGATTGTCAGCACCATCAGTCAGCATGGTATGTCTGTGAAAGACTTCCCTGGCTGTGATGTGTACAACTCATACTTACCTGGCAGGGGAGATACCATGATCAAGAAGGTGGTTCACCCAGGGCGAGGCTCAGCCATTGCACTCCGGTTGTGCTGACCCCTGCGAATTCCCCAAATGTGGGAATCTCGACTGCATAATTTCTGGTAGTGGGGGACTGCGTTCGCGCTCTCCCCTGATAATATGTTCAAAAGAAAATGACATTCAGCAGAGTGTTGTAGGGAGCATAGTAATGGATTTGATGATGAATGCCATTAAGCATTGAGGGGGAAACAAAGCTTGATGAAGCAATAAATCATTATGAAGCATTTATGTTGTAAATGTCTCACTGTTTCAAAACATTTTTATTGAGGTAACATTGTGACATCTTCTGATTCTCCACATTTGAGAAAAATATGGAAAACATAATTTTTTTTTCAATAGGTCATCAAACTCTTTGTGTTGTTTATCATCATTGCTCTCTAGTTTTGAAATTAATTGGTGTTTCAGTTTGATTATTAGGCCAGCTCATTCCCAAAAATTGAGAATCCACTCTGCATAATTTCTGCTGGTTTTGTTTCTCAGCCTGCTTTCCCCGACATATCAGAAGAAAGGGAAATGAACTCAATTTTCTGTTGCTTTTGAAATCATTTCATCTTGCTGTTAGTTACATAAAGTACAGAAAGGCATCTTGATAAATGCTAAAGTGTTGTTGACACCCCAGAATAGTAGGTGGCAGCAGCAGGAATGTCTGTTGCCCACTGCTAGTAAACAAAGAAACAGGAAGTGGTTGTAATGTGAGGAATAATGTGTATCAAACAGCCTTTGTTTTGCAAATACAACATTGCATCATGGGAGTGCCAGTCCTTACTTCTCAAGTAATATGTAAATAATCTTTGTTAGCCCTAGTACAAAAGTGCTCCTTCTAATATTGACTTGATGCAGATCCACAGCCTCTTATAGGCTGTGGTTTTGATGATGTATTGATTGGTATGTCTGTGAAAGACTTCCCTGGCTGTGATGTGTACAACTCATACTTACCTGGCAGGGGAGATACCATGATCAAGAAGGTGGTTCACCCAGGGCGAGGCTCAGCCATCGCACTCCGGTAGTGCTGACCCCTGCGAATTCCCCAAATGTGGGAATCTCGACTGCATAATTTCTGGTAGTGGGGGACTGCGTTCGCGCTCTCCCCTGATAATATGTTTAAAAGAAAATGACATTTAGCAGAGGGGAGTTGTAAGGAGCATAGTAATGGATTTGATATTGAATGCTGTTAAGCATTGAGAGGGAAACAAAGCTTGCTGACGCACTGATTCAATATGAAGCATTTCTAAGTAAATGTCTCACTGTTTCAAAACCTTTTTATATAAGCAAAATGGTGATATCTTCTGAGCAACTCTTGGTACTGCATTGTATGGATGGATTAAATCAGAGAAACTGTAATGACACAGTGCAAGTGGGTTTACTGCTTTCATTACTGTTATTTTGATCAATAAATATTATTTAAAATGATCAGTCTCAAACAGAGTCTACAGCTCAGTTTTTAAATATGAAACATTAACACATCTTGTTGAAATACTGTTGCTTTGAAAGGTTGAAACTGTCGAGTTGACTGCTTCGAGCACAACATCACTAATTGTCTCTACTGGTCTTCTGTTCTTTGACCAGTATGATTGTGAAAAAGGTGTTAAATTTCATGCTGTGCTGTCTTAAAGTCTTAAATTTAAATTTAAACCTAAATTTAAACTTGAATTTAATAAGGTGAAAACTGCAGACAGCCTGTTATATACTCTCTCATATACTTTGAGTAATTCAGCTTCAGGGAATCATGTTTTAATGAATTAAAATCACACAATGGCTCTCTGTTGTGAACCAGACAGCTATGGAAGTGAACTGTCAGTCAGTGAAGAAGAAAAGAATATGAAAGTTTCTTCTTGTTCACTTTAGTCTCTAATTTGCAGATTTTCCTAATGAAATATATTCTGAAATCTTTTGAAGGTCGACAATCCACTGAAAAACATCAGTGAATTAAAATGTTTTGTAGAACTGAGTAAAGAGTTGAATTCTGCAGTTAGCAGTTTTCCACAAGAGACTATTGAAGCTCTATTTGTTGTTCTTGTGTAGTCATTGGATTGTTAAAAAACAAAATTATATTCCCACAGAGGACTCCATTCTGATACTTTGCTTTCGTTGCATTTTTAATATTGGCAAGTTGGTGACATTTCCCGACAATGGTTCTAAAAGCCTTAACACACTGGGGGCGTGACGAATAAACAACACAAAAATGCTAAATAATAGCCTGCAAATAATTTTCATCAAAACTATTCACACTGGCAGTGGTATGAATTTGTGACAGACACACAGAAACAGGAATTTGCGAAAGAGTTTGCGACAGCTCATTCTGCTGTCAGTCAGCCTGGTGAAGGCAGTCAGGCATCTGCTTCTGTGGACAGAGACGCTGAACACAGGTCACAGTTGGTGTGGATTGAATGGATATAACGCTCTCCTCTTCTTTTGTCGAGTGCGGAGAAGAAGAACAAGATCATCATCATCATCACAGGATGATGTTGACACCATCCTCTGTCCACAGAAGCAGCCGTCTGTCATCTGCAGCTCCTGGGGAGCTGAGAGGACAGCGGCCGGACAAACTGCCTTCACAAGGCTGACTGACAGCAGACACTTACTGAACCAAAACAGTTTACATGTCAGCTCCATGTGAAGAAATCCACAGTGTTTGTATTTATAAATACATGATGATGATGCATATGATGATATGTGATACATACATATATTGATTCATTGGCTTTATTTCTCAGCCCCCATAGTGAGTGATTGTACTTGCCTGCCTGCAGTGAAACAGACAAGCTCACAGACTGGGAGCTGATCAATCAATGTAGATATGGTAAATAAGTTCAAAACACATACAGCAGGATATTCAAAACCCCATGTGGGCCTTCACAATAAACAACTGTCTGTGCAGGTTATGTGCATTGGTTCATGCTTTTATTTGCTGTGTGAAAACTCAGTGAAAAATCGACCTTGTTCCCAAAAAGCATCACGTTGCTTTTTCACCTCACAATATTCACATTCTGTGTGAAAGTACTCATGACAAAAACAACAGTTCAAAAAAACATATTGATGTGCAAATGAATCGCATGAAAAAAAGGCCTTTAGTCTTTACACACTGTAACTGTTTCAATAGTGGCCGTTGAGTGAGACAAGGGACTTGTTTAAAAAAAAAAGAAAAAAAAAAAGTGTTGTTTTGACTGTCCTTTCTACATTTTAGAAAAATATGAGAACATTTTTTTTTTTTTCTTGGTAGGTCATCAAACTGTCGTGTCGTTTAGCTTCATTGCTCTCTAGTTTTGAAACAAAATGGTGTTTCAGTTTATTAGGCCAGTTCATTCCAAAAGTGAGAATCCACTCTGCATAATTTCTGCTGGTGTTGTTTCCCAGCATGCTTTGCCTCACATTTAAAAGAAAGGCAAATAAACTAAATTTTCTGTGGTTTTTGAAATTATTTCATCTTACTGTTAGTCACATAAAGTACAGAGAAGCATCTTGATAAATATGTTAAACAGCGTAGTTCACACTCCAGAGCAGTAGGTGGCAGTAGCAGGAATGTCTGTTGCCCACCACCATTGAACAAAGAAACAGGAAGTGGTTGTAATGTGAGGGGAAAAAAACGTGTGCTTTGTGTTTTTATTCTTTTCTCTGAGTTTCAAATGTGGATCAAACAACTTTTGATTGCAGTATGATTTAGTGTTGGGTCATCTGAGCTTTCTGTTGGATTGTTACTCATTTGTTGGAGGTAAGATTTATACAATGGGTGATTTTTAGGTCAGCTTTTGATGTGGAAATACAGCAATGCATCATGGGAACACCAGTCCGTACTTAAGTACAATATAAATAGTAAAGTAAATAATCTTTGTTAGCATTAGTACAAAACTGCTCCTTCTGTATTGACTTCCTGCAGATCCACAGCCTCTTATAGCCTGTGGTTTTGATGATGTATTGATTGTCAGCACCATCAGTCAGCATGGTATGTCTGTGAAAGACTTCCCTGGCTGTGATGTGTACAACTCATACTTACCTGGCAGGGGAGATACCATGATCAAGAAGGTGGTTCACCCAGGGCGAGGCTCAGCCATTGCACTCCGGTTGTGCTGACCCCTGCGAATTCCCCAAATGTGGGAATCTCGACTGCATAATTTCTGGTAGTGGGGGACTGCGTTCGCGCTCTCCCCTGATTATATGTGAAAAATAAATAACTCAAACCACCAAGTGTAGGCATTTTTTCATTGATTAGTTATTGTAGAAAAATAGTTTAATGATCTTTATCCAAAATCCATGTTAGTATTGTATAGTTGTAATTGTATCTAAGTAAAGAAGGTACAAAATTATTCTGATGTACAGAGATGCATGAAACATATATCACACCCACACAATCACTGAAAATAAGGTCATTTATATTGCGTTGCAGCTCTTTTGCAGTCTGCGTCTCCCTTTTTAATAAGGTCAGTACACTGAGGGATAATGGCTTACAGCAGTGATTTCAAAAATAATTTTAAATTGCATGATGATTAATAGGATAGGAAAGCAAAATATATATCTGCAACACAAAATCATGTTCTAATCATGTCTCATGAATTCCAATTACTAGACACATTTAAAAGTATTCAGATCAATCAATTTGAGATGGAAAAGGGGCTGTTCACAACATTCAACCTTTGAGTGGCTGAAGACACTGCTTCATTTGATGGGGTCACAAGTCAACATGTTTGGAATTCACTGGCTTTATAGTTTACCTGTCTTCATCTCAAAGTACTGCAACCTGGTATCAGCCATTTGTCCCCTGTTTTTTCTATACTCAGTATATATATTTTTATTATTATGGTACATGTTCTTTGTTCCACTCACTAACTAACCACTCATAGTCAAGCCTACCATAGTTGAGGCTGGGTGGGTGTGTTCAGTCACAGGACTGGCTTATCTCCATGTAGTCTGTAAATTCCACTGTAATCATTTTTATATTTTTCTTAAGGGACATAACGATACCCTTAACATTAGCGACTGTTTCCACAGAAAAGCTGCATGGCATCCAGTTGTGTATTTGAGCAACTGAAGCACATTACTGCCTCCTCTGCTCTATTTGTCTACCTTTTTCTTGAGTTTTTTCCCCCCTTTTTTCTCTGTCTCCCTGCCTGTCTTTATTAGGTGTGCAGATTTTCTAAAACGTATTTATTGTAGTAAAACTGCTTGTAAAAGACATTGAAGGTCATTACTGCCTTTGCCTCCTGTCTACTGTCCTCCTGACCCCTGACACACAGATGAGCTTTATCCTCATGATGAAGGTACACTTTTTTTAGCTATATGTTTAATGTTGTCTCGTATCATTAACAAAAAGCTGTATATTCCATGTTACACAGGTACATGTAAGTAATCTGACACTTTATTTTCATTGATTGAACAAATGCACTGTAAATGTTGCATTAATATATCTGGAAAAAAATATTATTCTATTTAAAATGTAACTCAGTGTTACTGTGTTTCTGATCACTTTATCTAAATTGTAAAAAGTGGAGAACTTTTTTTAAAACATAAACCTTTATACAAAACAATCACCATGACAGTAGTTTTCTTGAAGTCTCTAAATTATGAAAAATATAGCTGCTCTTCAGCCTTGGCATTGATTATACAGTCTGAACTCTTCTGGAGGGATGAACACCATTCTTCCAAAAGATATTTCCTCCTTCGATGGTGGTGGTAGAGAGCACTGTCTAACACATCAGTCCAAAATCTCCTGTCGGTGTTTAGTTGGGTTGAGATCTGGTGACTGAAGGCCATAGCATATGATTCACATCATTTTCACACTCATCAAACCATTCAATGACCCCTCGTGCCCTGTGAACTGGGACATTGTCATCCTGGAGGAGACCACTCTCATTGGGATAGAAATGTTTGATCATAGGATAAAGCCGATCAATCAGAACAACTTTGTATTGATTAGCAGTGACCCTTCCCTCTGAGGGGACAAGTGAACCCGAATCATGCCAGCAAAATGCCCCCCAAAGCATAACAGAGCCACCAGATCCCCTCACTGTAGGGGTCAAGCATTCAGACCTGTACGAGTTTTTCCTTTAATTTGTCACCTGTCTGTATTTTCTAAAACACTATACGAGCATTATAGTATGTAGACCATAGAGTGTATGTGTACCTTGCATTTGATACTCCCAACATTGAAAGTAGTATTGATAACTTTTTTAATATGTTTGCATAAAGTTTTGTACCTGCTGATTTGAACAGGCTGACCCCACTCTCGTCTAGTCCAGTGGGTCCTTTGAACTCGTCAGTGGCTGTCTGAATGAGCGGGAATGTCCGGTTGTAGGCAAGCACTGCTCCTGCCAGGGCGGACGTGAACACAGCGGGCTGTCTGTGCGAATGGCTGCATTAAACCGATGGATCTGGTGGAAAATGTTTGGACGCACCACCATGTCATTGCTCAACCCAGGCTGGAACAAAGTCTCCAGAGCTGTTTGGTGTGTGCGTGACAACATCCACGATCGATGTACAAGATCTTGGTCACAGACTGGTCGGCCTGCTGCAACCTGTTTGTCACGCCATGACACATTAGGACTCCTGACACATTTTAAGGACAAAGGAGACAATGTGGGAGGACTCGTTCCCAGTGCTGGTGAACCACTCAGGTGTGCCTTTGCTGTCCAGACAGCTTTTTCACCACTTGCAAAATATAACATATTGGCAAGATGTGAGAAACTCTGATGGTTGCAGATTGAAATTTAAATTATACTGATATGTAAATGAATTTGTATTTAAAACATGACAAAAAACCAAAACATTATTGCACTATGTTTTGTGGAGTCCATTTTTAGCACAGTGCCAAAAGTGGAGAGAATCCTGTTCCTGTAGTCCAGCATGTTGTCGGCCTCTGCCAGCAGGAAGGCGAAGGAGACGAGCAGAGGGCATTTCTCTTGGAGGAGTTGGAGTCTTAAAAGTGTGTCCCAGTGCTGACACAATCCCTCTGGGTTCTACTAAGACTCATTAGTAGGGTGATATAGGGCCGCTTGTTTGCCTACCACTGTTTAGTTGTACAGTTTCCTTTCCGCTCAGTTGTTTTCCATCAGTTCATTGTCTTTACACTTCAGTGACACTTGCACTGAAATTCAGGTTGTACAGTTATATTGTTATGCTCTGCTCATGTACATACCCATAATGGCATCTTATTCTTTTTTTATTCTTTTTTTTATTATTATATTTTCCTCCTCTATTTTCTACTCTGATGTTACTTTTCTTTGTAATCTGATTCTGCTGCTGCTCTAACAGCTGAATTTCCTCCTGTGGATTAATAAAGGTTATCATATCTTATCCAGTGGTGGAAGAAGTATTAAGATTGTTTACTGAAGTAGAAATACTGCCATCTAACAATACTCCATTACATGTCAAAGTCCTGAATTCAAAGTACAGAAGTATTAGTAGCAAAATGTACTTATCATATCATGTAAGTATCATAAGTAAAAGTACCCATTATGAAATATTTTAGTCTATTGTTTTTTTTATCACTGACAAATAAATGTACTTTCTTTTGGAAGCAGGTTTGTGCAGTAAGTGATGAATGCACGTTTAACTTACATGAAGACATTATATTGTTGGTTTTAGGGGTGTTTTTGTGTTTCAGTGTACAAATTAAGTGCAGTTCGGTCTTCCGTCCACTAGAGAGCGTCGGAGCTCCGTTTGTTGTTCAAAATGGACACAGCCATTTTAAAAAATAGCTTTTTAGGCGCAGAACACTCAGTAATTGATTAGTTTTTAATGTGTGAACATGAACATCAGTGAATAATAGAAGCGGCTCGTTTCCATGGCAGCGTTACGTTGTAAAGCAGCGCCTCTACTGCTTTACATTCCTATTGGACGAGAACGCACCACGTGACCGTGAAGCGCGGAGGAGACATTACGTTTGATTTAGTAAACTGTATTTATAGCGACTTTATAGCGAATTTGCTTTTACTCCGACTGTTGTTCAGCGTGTTTTATCTGTTATTTCACCCGCTGCTGTCGGACTGTTGCTGCAGGTTTAGACCCGTCAGTGAGGGGGACTGTGAGGAGAACTCCCTCCTTTCTCCGACGTGATCACAGTATCGCTTCTCGGCCTTTTGGCTAAGATCAAGTGTAGTATCTGTTCTTATCAGTTTAATATCTGATACGTCCCCTACCCGGGGACCATATATTAAATTGATTTTTGGAACAGGGAGATGGAATAGGGGCTTGCTCCGTCCACTCCGCGCATCGACCTGGTATTGCAGTACTTCCAGGAACGGTGCACCCCCCTAACATTGTGAAAATAAAGATATATAATACGCCTAACAATATGAGTGAAACATATTGCCAACCACTGTAGATAGATATATTGAGTTTATCACGTACGTTACAATGATGAGATTGTCAACACACTACAAAGAAAAGATAGGATAGAAAAAAACCTTAAAAATACTGACCTCTGAAAATTGACTAAGAGTTAATTGTCTATTTATTAATGAGTGATGATCATGTGATGATCTTACCAAAAATACTTTACATTTTACATTTACGCTGAATCCAAAATGTGCATATAGACATGAGTGTGGACTCTCGGCCAATCAGAAGGCTCAATTGTCTACAGTCAGTCACGTGACACCCTGAGCTCAATGATTGGGACCAATCAGAACGCGTAACCGTCTACAGTCACTGTAGACTTGCTGCAGGTTTATACCCATCAGTGAGGGGGACTGTGAGGAGAACTCCTTCCTTTCTCCGACGTGATCACAGTATCGCTTCTCGGCCTTTTGGCTAAGATCAAGTGTAGTATCTGTTCTTATCAGTTTAATATCTGATACGGCCCCTACCCGGGGACCATATATTAAATTGATTTTTGGAACAGGGAGATGGAATAGGGGCTTGCTCCGTCCACTCCGCGCATCGACCTGGTATTGCAGTACTTCCAGGAACGGTGCACCCCCCTAATGTTGTGAAAATAAAAATATAAAATATGCTTAATATGAGTAAAGCATAGTGCTACTTAGTGTAGATAGACATACGGAGTATTCCACGTACGTTGCGATGATAAGATTCACACACTATAATTAAAAGATAGAAGATAGAAAAATACTGTATTAATCCAAAAGTATATAATTCAGTAGCCACACAAAACAATGAGGTAAGTAAAAGAAACAAATACAGTTAAAGTCTAAATTATTTACAATAACTAAACAAGACTAACTCGAATATTTTAAGAAATAGAATATATTCTTAACTATAATATTATTGGCTGAGTATACACTGTTCAGTGATGTTAATATGCTGTTGGTTTGCCCAGAGCCTCAGTCTTTCATTCATTAACATTTAAATATGATACATGCAATTTATTGATGGTTCACTTGTCCAAGTTCATGATTACTGTTTATTGATCTGTTGTCACAAAATCCTAAAGCATTATGCCAGGTTCTTATGAAATTTATTTTCAAGTCATTCCAAATGAATGTTATGGTCACTGACTTATTTTTCCTCACATCACCATCACTATTTCGCTATATTTTCTTAAAACATTTTGCATGTTATGTATTTTGTAGGATTCTGATTCTGCTGCTATCAAAACCGCAACATTTTAGAGATGCAGACTTCTTCCAAACCAAACATAGTGCGGGATGCTTCATCAACCAGAGCTGCGCTGTGTTTCTGCAGCCTGACTGAAACCAGCTGTGCGTTAAAAAAACCCTCGCGTTAAAAACTGACATTTTTATAGACTGTAAAGTTTTTCTACTCTATTGTATCCTTATGTGATGGTGATAACTTCTGAGTTTGTTTTTGTACGTTGTTCCTGTAAGAAACGTGAATATGATACTATGCGTTAGTTCGTGAGCGCAGTTTCACGGGGACTCAGCCTTCGAGGCTTCCGTCATACGGCAGTGGGCGTGGTTTCATCATAACTGCGTTGGAAGCGTGAGGAGGTGTGTTCAGTCTCTGTTGACATCGAGAAAGGGTAAGCAGCAGCAGCAGCACTGCCGCCTTTTCCTCATGCCTTCCTGTTTATGCTGGCTAACTATAGTCAACAACACTGCTGCTGCTTTTCTAATCGATTTCAGCTTGTAGAGGTTTGCCTGAATGCAGCTACAGTTCTGTATATACAGTGTGTTACTGGTTTCGGTGGGTAGAGTGAGCCTGTGAACCTGTGGCCAGTACAAAAATAGCTCTGCCAGCCAGTGTTGGCTCTGAACAGCAGAACTGGCAGAGGGAGCTGACTGCTATCAGCTGATTTACACACATCTGCTGCTTCAGCACACTATCGGGAAATGTGTGTGTTTTAAAACCCTTCTGGCACTTCCAAATTATAAACAACAGATTATTAGGTAGAACTGCTGCTGGTGTTGTGGGGAGATTTGTGGAAATTGAATACAGTTTCACCTTTTTCTTTTGATTTTATGGCAAACAAGAAAACTGTCACATTTAAATTTATTAGGTTTGTGTCCTTAGTCTTTGAAGTAGAAAAAAGTTTCAAAGCCTTAAGGATGACAGGCTTACTTATACATATATAATCTATGTAGCTGATAGACAAAAAACACATGTCTGTGATAAGACTTTTGTGATAATGCCATGAATAGTTTTAGTTCAGTAAACAGCAGAAACATAAATGAAATCAATATTTGCTGTGAGCAGCTTTGCCTTTAAAACAGCAGCAGTTCTCCTCGGTTCACCTGCTCAGAGTTTTTCAGGTACCTGGCAGTTCGCTTATTCCTGCATCTTGTAGAAGTTGCCACAGTTCTTCTGTGGTGTCGACGTCTCAGCTGCTTCAGTCTCTTCATGTTAATCCCAGACTGACTCCATGATGTTGAGATCAGGGCTCTGTGGGGGCCAAACCATCTGTTGCAGGATTCCTTGTTGTTCTTGGTGCTGAAGATAGTTCTTTATGACTCTGGCTGGATGTTTGGGGTTGTTGTCATACTGCAGAATAAATTTGGGATCAATCAGACGTCTCCCTGATGGTGTTGCATGATGGATAAAAATCTAAACATCTAAAGTGCCTTTTGCACAGTACTGTATATCGAGCTATTTGAAATTAATGAGACCAGCGTCTCTATGATGTGCTTGTGCAAAACAACCACTCTAAACCACTACTAAACTGTATCCTGAAATTAAATGCCATTGGAACAATTGTATTACATAACAACTGGACTGAGATGTTGATACTGTCAAGATTTGATGACTTAGTTTGGTGCCACATCAACACACATCATACAGAATCAAGGATGGAGAGCTCATAGGCAGAATTTTGGTTCTAAATTTTAAAAATCTGATACTTAAATGGCCATACATTTATTTGTGAAGAAGTCCATGATTTTAAGGCCTTGATTACTGTGTGATTTTGAGACAGTGGTCCTCCACTTCACTGAGACATGTCAACAAAAGGCTGATTGAGTTTTGGCATCAGAAATTTAGCATCAATTTCTCACAATGTGAGTGCTGCTGTGACCCACGTTAACAGAAAGTATAACATTGTAAAACACTTCCAGGCTTATTTTTAGATGAATGGATGAAATAAACTGATGTGTTTCTGCTTGCATGTGTTTTTCTCTTTACATCATAGTGCTACAATTCACCAGGCATTTACTGCACAATCTGACTGCCTCAAAATTTATATCATACAGCCTGACACAAGATTTTATTAGACCCATCTCACTGAGTGTGACATACAGTGTGGAGGGGCCTGTGAAAGGATTTGTCAGAACCTTGTAACAGTATTTAGTCACTTCTTTGTACTCTCTGTGAAGCCATCATCTACCTCTGTGTCAACAGGTAGCGTTACATCACCATGTCCTCTCCAGAGATCGCCTCTCTCTCCTGGGGCCACATGAAGGTGAAGGGATGCTCCTCCAGCTACAAGGACTGTAAGGTCTGGCCTGGAGGCAGCCGGACCTGGGACTGGAGGGAGACTGGGACTGATGTGAGACACACCGTTATAAAACTTGACCTAGCAGAACACGCTGGGGTTTTCTCTCTAGCAGTGTTCACACATAATTATACTTTTCTCATTGCAGCATTACCCAGGAGTACAACCTGCTGATCTGGAGGAGGTGCTGAAGAAAGGAGTAGACATGCTGGTCATCGGCAGAGGCATGAGTGAAGCTCTGCAGGTAAAACAGACCTACAAACAGTCCAATTTATTCAGAGTTTTTTCTACATTTTTCTTATTGTCAACAAATCTCATGTTTGGATCCAAACTGACAATGATCTGATTTACTTACAAGTACTGTGTGTGTATCCAAAGCCTGACATATCTTATTCCTCTGTGCTGTAGACCTCCTGTTGTTGTCCAGAAACTATTAAAAACACATAATTGAGCCATACAGCTGCTCTGGGCGACATGTTCCTTCATTATGAAGAGTTTGGTCACGTTAGTTTGTTTAGAAACGGCTCCAAAGACTAATAACGTCTGTCCAAATAGGAGAGTAGTTCTGTGTAAGACGCCACTGAGCATGTGAATGTGAATGAGATTTGTTGATAAGAAAAATACAGAAAATCGTCAGAATGACCTTTTTAAAAGGAATGCCAGCCATCAGTTTATGAATTCAACCTCAATTTCAACTATGTATTGAGAATCTATACCGATACGTCATACTGCAACATCACATTAGACTTGGAAACTAGGAAACTAATAGATGTGATTGATAATCAGGTGTTGTATTACAGATGGCAGATTTTTCACTGACGTGTCTGTACATGGGTACAATGAAATTATGTTTATTTGTCAAAACCTGCCACAAAAGAGTGTAGGGATCAAAATCAGTGAAGGAGTAGCCAGTTTCAAATAAAATTTTCATGTTTCTTCCATTCTCTGGGAAGCAGTGCTTCCATTTATGGGTAGCTGAGTCAGATTAGTCAGTACCAGTGCAGTTTGAGCGATTTATTGCCCATGAAAATGACATGAAAATGGAGGTGGAGTGTATATGTTGAGGGCGAGGGCGTAGTGGCTGGACGGGGACTGAGTCTGTTTGTGCTGCCGTCTCTTCTCTCAGGTTCCCTCCACCACTGTGGACTTTGTGAAGCAGAAAGGTGTCGATGTCCGAGTCCTGCAGACGGAAAAGGCCGTCGCTGAATACAACAAACTGGCTGGCCAGGGCGTCAAGGTGGGCGGGGTCTTCCACTCCACCTGTTGACTTTGCCTTTGCTGCACCAGATTCGTGACAACCTTTTGTTGCCCAAAGAGACTGTTTTTGGCACATGAATCGCTGGCTAACTCTTCTAGCTTTTTAGCATGACTACAACCACTGATTCAGGGTAAGACTAAAACATCTTCAATACTAATCTTCACCTAATTTCAGCTGGCTGTGCTTTAGAGGAGAACTTTATAAAGGCAGAATGCTATAAAAGTTTCAAAGGCTACTTTTAGATCCATTTGAAGATGCAATAGATTTGAGTTTAGAGGCCAATGTCTTCTTCTCCCCTCAAAGTACAATAATAACTTTTCAATTATCAGGTAAATAAAGACACTGATCACATTGTGGTGTTGTTGTTTAAAGTTAATTCACACTACAATATTTAATGGATGTGAAAATGTATTTCTGCTTGTTTGAAAGACAAAATAAAGTTAGAAAATGATTCATCTTGTCATGTAGGTTTGTTATCAAGAGAAAAATGTTTTTATAAGAAACAATTGTTGAGTACAAAAAATATTCCTCATGAATGAAAAATACTCTTGTGCTTCCTTCCACTTATACATGACATGCATGGCCAAATGTTAAAAAATGGCTGTTTTTGAATTCAGGTCAATTATTGTTAATGGAAGTTTGCACTGACGAGGCTAACGCTAATGAACGTAACACAAAAACTGAAAAGAGTTAAATGTTTGTCCGTCTCTCCTCTGTATCGTTAGCGTCGGGCAGGTTTCGGCATGATGTAGACTTTGACAGGTTTGCTAAACGGAATAGTTCCCTCTACAGAAGCCTCGGGCGGCGGGAGGCTGTCGATGCTGTCGCTCCACCCCAGCTTGGAAGGGGAGGAGAGGGAGGTCGAGGAGGAGCTGTAGGCCAGCAGGAGACGCACTTCAATCTGAGACGGCTCTGAGAGAGAGAGAGAGAGAACGAGGGGTTAGAAACACACACTTCTAAAAGAAACATCAGACGTGTGTGTGTGTTTTATACTGACCTGTCCATGCGGTGTGTGAGAGGTAGACCTGTGTGATGAGTCTGTGTCTATGAGGACCGGGCTTTCTGAAGTCTCCAGGTTTAGGATGGATCACATGACTCTGACCGTCTGGATACAGAACCTGCAGAGACAGAAGAGCGTTCATATCCAGAGTGAATGAGCCAGCAGTTCAGGGTTTTTACTTAAAGGATAGATTCAGGTTTTTTCACGTCTGTCTTAATACAATACTGATGTGCTCATATGGATTCTTTGTCTCTGTAACAGTTCCTACTGTCCACACTGACCCTGCAGATATTCTCTGTGAACGATACTACACTGTAAGAGACGAGGGACACAATACACAGCCCTCGTTCCAGAGTTCAGATGAAGCTAAAATGAAGCTTCAGATGAACTTTGGAACGAGGACGGTGTCCATATAAATACTGGTACATCAGTATTGTATTTAAACAGACTTGAAAAAACCTGAACCTGTCCTTTAAGGACAATAATTGGACAGATGGCTGAATGCGTCTGTTGCAAGAATTGAAATCTGTGACTTTAAACTTTACTCTGTTGACCGTCTCACCACCAACTACCCTGAGCTTAAGTTAATTTAAGGTTCAATTATATAATTACTTTATGTAACTGCAAATCATAACTACTCTGCATTCACTGACAGGCGTGTTGGTAAATCAAACTGATGGAGGTTATTAGTAGACTGGGTTGAAAATATGTTTTTAACTGCAGGCCATGTGCTCCTAAAGCAGAGACCTTTTTATAGCAAAGAAGGAGCAGCGAGTTCAGGTTGAAGAATCACTGATGTTAAAACAAATCTTTATCACGTGTTCTTTGAAAAAAGCAAAAAGGAACAAACTCAAACAGTTTTGAAGGTTGAAAGATTTTGGCAATAAAATAAATGCAAGTGCAGACCCTTTAATCTGCTTATGATTAACTTTTAAATACATTTTTACTGGATAGATTTATTATTAAATGTGTTTTTCTTAACTTGAATCTCTTTCCAAACTGATTTGACCTTTCTTCTTTTTCTGGCATGAATACTAACTTGTCTTAAGAAATGCAGTCATATTTCAAAATCACTTTCTTAACTAAATCAGCAGTAATGAAATTAAAGAGTACAGTCTAGACCTGCTCTATGTGAAAAGTGCCCTGAGATGACTTTTGTTGTGATTTAGCGCTATATAAATAAAATTGGCTACAAATGAACTGAGTTTATTTCAGTAGTTGTGCGTCAAACTGACCTGTACTTTCACAGTGTTCTGGGGGTCCTGGACGTGTTCTAGCGTTGCATCGATGTCTAGCGCCACCACCAGGCCAGTTGTGAACTTGAGCGGGTTGTCTGACTCCCCCGTCGGCTCTATGATGTTGGCTGTTGCCCGATGGATCTGTCAACCATAAATCACACTCATTTAATCGTGTATTTGCACATACATACTGCGTCAGAGCTTGACGGACTGTACAGGAAGTTTACGTTGGGTCCAGAGGTCACACTGACTGTTTATTCTACCTGTTCAGGCAGTCTGAGCTGCAGCAGGCCACTCTGTCTTAGCGTTGTCTGGAGGATCTTAACCAGCTCTGCGGGTTTACAGGACGACAGCCGGGGCATCAGCTCCAACAGCTTTTCCACAAAACAGTCCTGGAGGTGAGGCAGCTCCGTCAGAAACAGCCTGAGTGTTGCAGAAAAGGGATAAAGAAAAAGTTAGCAGAGATCATTCAGAGACTCTTAACCTGGAAAATCTATATGGAACAATAAAACCAGGTACAGATGTTAAATCAGCAAACAGAGGAAGTGAATGCTATGGAGCCTGGGAGGGGCCACAGAGAAACAAAAAGTAGTTCATGCTCTCAATTTAATGATTGTGTGTAATGATGTGTTCTTCAATTAATAATTCAATAAAGGATATTCAGTTTACTATAATGTATGGCAAAGAAAAGCATTAAATCCTCACATTTGAGAGGCTGGAACCAGCAAATATTTGACATTTTTATTTAAAAAAATTACAAACAATTATTCAATTTTTAAAATACTTGCAGATTAATTTTATGTTGATCAACTAATCAATTAATCGTTGCATCTCTGTAGAGAATGAACTTTATCAGAGATGAAGGAAGGTGAAAGGACAGACACAGAAGGAGGAAGGATTCAGTTGTGGAAGCTGAAGTTTCGGGAGATTATTTTAGGGAACTCTAATAGCTGTCCTGCTTTAGTTTTGCAACTCTCTGTATCTAAAGGACTCTCAGAGCTCCACAATGTGCCAGGATAGACCAAATAAGACGTGTTATGGTTAATAATAGTGTTAAAAGCCATGGGGAGGGTTAAAAAAATAAAGATATTACCTCTGAAAAGACTCAACGTCCTGCAAAAACTTCTCACAGCTGCTGATGAGAGGGTCCAGCCTGAAGAGAATGATAACAGTTAGGCTGGTGTCTGCAGTGTGCATACATGTATTTTTGGGGTGCTGATATATTTACATACATGACGTGAAGGTGAATATGTGTGTACTGACCCCTGCCTGGTGCGAGCGGTCAGGATGAGCTGCAGAGCTTTGGCCTGGAGGCGAACGTGATGTATCGTGGCCACCTGTCTGTTTTGCAAACCGCTGTACATAAACTCCAGCTTGTATGTTTCCTCCAGGATCTATAAAATCATCACACATTTAAACCGACAAAAGTCACCTTCAATGATTTCACAGGTGTGGTAATACGGTCGTGTGTGTGTGTGTGTGCGCTGACCTGTTGAGCAGCTGCAGTGGCCATGACGTTCTGTTTGAGGCAGAGAGGGACGGCCATGTTCCACAGCTTCTCCTGCAGAGCCTGAGGAAACACATCCCTGATTTAAAATCACCATTCTGCTTCCTTAAACCTGCTTTAACTGATGTTTTATCCACTAGTTTTCATCAGAAACAAGCAGTGAACAAAACACTGACATATGATCAGTTTTTAAGTTGATATGTTGAACTTATTAGCAAACAGTTGCTTATTTCCACATCCAGCAGTTACTGACTACATGAAGCTCTGGGTCACAGCCCAACAGACACAATCACACACACACATCTACCTTCATGAGCAGCAGCTGGCAGCGCAGGTACGTAGCGCAGAAGTCAGCAGCTCCAGCCAACTCGGTCTGCAGCTCGCCCAGCCGCTGCAGGTCTCTGATACAACACAGACAGGAAGGGAAAAGTCATTCACAAACTTTTCTCATCCATCGATCAAAGAGCCAGATGCTTCCCAAAACTAAGAGGCACATAAGGCCGATTTAAGAACATTTGTGACATTCATCAACTTTCTTGTTTTCTCTGAGGTACGAATGAAATTTGCGAGTTTGAGCTGTCATACGAGACATGAACAGAGTCTTTCTTCACAAGGGGAGAAACACTTGGCATGTGTGTGTGAATATGCGTACCGTATGGTGAAGTTGAGCAGGTCCTGGCCTCCGGGTGCTTCCAGGTTCTGGATGGTGCTGATTCTGTTCAGACTCTGTTGAAGGAAGAGCTGAGCTGACTCCACAGAACCCGAACCACAACCAGAGTCCGCCGAGTCCAAACAGTACACCAGCTTCCTGCCCGGCAACTAAACAGACAGGAGAGACAGACAGTGAGTGTACCGTAGACTGTAAATGTTGTGTACAGGAGCGTCAGTCTGATAACATGAAATATGTGAGTCCAACTTCAGTGTCAACATCAGCGACCCTTTTTATCTGCATGAACCAGTTCTAAGAAACAAGAAACCTTTTACCCTGGTTCCAGTTTTAGCTCCTGAGCCCCAAAAATGGACTTTCTAAAGACCCGGGAGCTACTGGAGAGGAATCTGCTCTGCAGGACTAAACATCTCTGACTGACACGGCTACAACTTGTGTACATCATCATTCAGACTGTTTGTTGCTAGTTAGATTTCACTTAATGTTATTTCTGTTTCTAAAGGTGTCCACCATGGTCATCAAGACAAAGCCTAAGACTCCCCATCAAGTTTAGGGTTGAGAAGAGCTGAAATTATTTATAAATTCACTCAATTGATAGAAAAAACACTCTGCTATTATTAGATTATCTACTAATCTTTTCTAATTTTTCAAGAAAAAAATATATCTTTGGGTTTTGGACTGTTGGTTGGTCAAAACACACAATTTGAAGATGTCACCTTAGGTTATAGAAAACTGTGATTAGTATTTTTCACTATTTTATGACATTTTGAAGACCAAACAAATAATCAATTAATCAAGAAAATAATCAGTAGTTGCAGTCCTGGTTCAGAACTGGATCAAAGATCAATGTTTAACTCACTGGAACATCTGTGCTGAAGACAGAATGTAAAACAAGACTAAGAGTCTACATGATTCCTAATATTTTGTCCACCCCATTAACATACATGATTTTCATTTTCAATATAATGCACTCCAGTAAACTAAATATGTATAAGCTTCATAATAGAATTTATGGCAGAGCTGCTGTATTGCATTAGATTGTTCAGGTGTCCCTAATAAAGTGCTTGATGGGCTTATATACTAAATGTTAGTCTGGACCACTTGAAGACATTTTGAAGACATTAAGTCAACAGCCAATAAGACCTTTGTGTCATGGAGGATGCAGTACTATGACTGATGAGCTTATTGTGAATGCTACAGTGTTTCAGTTCTCACTCTTAGCGGTGGTACGAGGTGCGACAGACTGTCCCTCAGGTAGGCGTAGTGTCTGAAGGTGTGGTCGGAGAACAGCGCCGGCATGGTGGGACATGACTTGGCAGCGTTGAACACCAACACCAGCACCGCGATGTCTGAGATCAACAACCAGAGTTAAGAAAAGAAATCACAGTTTACACGTCCAGAGCAGCAGATAACAAACTCTGGCTGAAATCGGTCACTCTGTCGTAAATCATAACGGATGATTTTAATGAACAGCTTCCGTAATGAGACTTTCACTTTATATGTGTGTGTGTTGTGATTTTCAAGATGTGAGAAGGATACAGGCTGGATCGTCCATGTCAGGCTCTGGTGTGTCGAAATACGGGTGTGTGCTGAGCAGTTCAGGAACTAGCGGCAACACCAGCGTCGGATGGCGGGAACCCAAGAACTTCAGACACCTGAGGGACAATAAAAAATACAATTATCCATCAAGTCATTGATGGAAAGATTTTATCTGAATAAAATCGTGAATTAAGCTTATGTAGAGCCATTAGTATACACGGTTTTGAATTTTTTCAGACAAATACGAGCATGTAATCCTTCAACTAAAGCTAATACATGCAAATCATCCAAAATTGGCCATGAGTTTGTTTTGTTACTCAGAACAAACTCAAACTTGCTCTGACAGACACTAAATGAACAATAATGATAATAAACTTGCAGCAGCCCATAAGGCACCAATTTCCTTTCTATAGGAACCAAAGTCCTGACCCTAAACTTTCCTCCAAAACAAGGAACAGTCAAAATGTTCCTGCTCAGAAGAGAACATCCAATCTAATCACACACACACACACACACACACACACACAGAGAGTCTTACTTCCAGACAGAGTTGCGGTCGGAGGGATACTTGTTGAGGTTCTTCAGCAGCTCCAGCAGAGTCAGCTGGATGCACTCTTTAGTGGAGACATTGGTGTAGCAAAGTAATTCATGGAGAGCTTCTCTGATGTCACGAGACGAGTCCTGGAGACAGACAGTGACTTCATCAGGGTTCAAGATATCTTTAAGCTTTAATAACTAACAATAAAGCACCAGATACATGATTTTATTCAGGAGATTATGGATGAAAAATTGGACTTTACTCCCAAATGATACATATTAGGGGACACCAAAGAGATGGACAATTTTTCAGGGATTATAGAGGTTGTTGCTTATACCTCCAACACAGCCAGCACCGTGTCCAGCTGGTCCTCTCTGAGCGTTATATGAGTAGAGATTTCTCTCAGCACGTGGATGGACTGCAGCCTCACTTCCTCGATCTCGTCGTTGAACATGTCGACCAGGAAGTCGAGACATTTTTCGGCGAAGGTGGGAGACGACCGAGCCAGCTGGCACAACGCCTCCACTGCTGCAATACGCACCTCTGAGATAATAAGAGGGACAGAAAACACTAATGAGCAAAGCACTCGAGTTAACGAGCATTAAAAGTGAAAAAGCAATACAATCAGAGCTGCAACTAATGATGATTTTCATTGTTATCATTAATGAAAATCATTACATTATAACAATCATAAGCTGTCGATTGTTTTGTTTGTATAGTGTCAGAAAATAGTGAATATAATAGTGAAATAGTGGTTTTTACCGAACATCTCGTCCTCCAGGCCGTGAACGAAGGCGCCGCAGGCCCCTGAGGCGATGAGGTTGACAGTGTTGGTGTCCAGTTTCTCTTTGGGGGCGTCGTCGGCCCACTTCCTGCCAGAGGAGAACTCTCCAGAAGCAAAGAGCTCCTTGGCACGTTCATGAGCCGTGCGCTTCCTCTGAACACAGAGAAGAGGAGGAGGAAGAGGCAGGAAGTGGATGTGTGTTCATCAGAATTATTATAATAGATTATTTTGCTCACAGATTTTCTCCAAACAGCAGTTACTCACCCTGAGATCTGACATCAGCTTCTTATCCAAAGTTTGCTCCAGAAAGTGAGGACTGACCTGCAGCATCGAACCCTGATGAACAAAGAAAGATTCGATTCAACAAGTTCAACAAACTGTGATTGTTGTGTTTGTGTTTCAATCTAAAGAAAACTTTTCAGACACACAATATGTAACATCACTGGCTTCATCTATCTGTTGTATTTGTTTCTACATGTCTGACTACATCAGTAACGTTACTGAAATAAGTTTCAGTAACGTTACTGTGTGAGTGTGTGTGTGTGTGTGTTTTGATGTGATCCTGCTCCCTCACCAGTGTTTTGGCGGCCTGCACTCGTACCATCCAGGAGCCGTCACTGACCATGTGACTGATCTTCCCAAATGCATCATCAACCAATCGGATCTCCTCATTGGACGACGGGATGGGCACAATGCTGATTGGACAAAAAGAACAAAGTCAGACAAACGGGTGCAGCCAATCAGCTGGTTAACATCTAAATAGAAATTTAAAATGGATGTAAAGTCAGAATTATTTTGGAAACACGTTATTTTACAGCTCCTTTAATTTTATAACAAATTCCTGGAAAATGTCGATGTAATTTGCAGGTATTTAACAGTTAATTTCTAGGATATTTTACAGAACAGGTGCTGCAATTTAGTACAAGTTATAAGAAAAAACAGAGAACAGTGTTGGTTTAGTTATTAAGTACCCACTCATTATATTCATAGTTGTTAATTTGCAAAAAATAATACATGAAATATGCTATACAAATACAAAGTTATTATTATTAATTTTAACAATAAGTCACTCTGAATCCCGGGTCTTCTCACCTTTCTGGGTACGACTGGCTGAGCACCCAAACCATCTGCACTGCTGCAGAGCGAACCTGCTCGTAATCATCTGCCAGCAACCTGCAGGCCTGCAAACACGCACACACACACAAATAGTTAAAGCTGTTAAGTATATTAAAAAAGTCAGTCATGTTTTACCGACGCCAGAGGATGGTAAACATAATTAGAAAAACATTTTAACATTACTCTGCCTCACTAAAACAACTTTCTCATGGCAGACACTTTGCTGTAAATCACCATTGTTGCAACACATGACCTGAACAGTAAGTCTATATGTCCACTGTGAGGAAGCTGTGTTTACTTAAAGATAAACAGTGTTGTTACCTGCTCATAAATGATCTGATGAATCTTCATTCCTCTGTCATGCAGCTGCAGCTGGGAAACAAACAACGAGAACAGGATGAGCCGAGTTACAAGACTAGACTAGTTTGTGGTTCCTAAATACATGAGTGTAGTTCTGGTTGAGTTATTTTGGTGAGTGCAGGTGTTGTTGGTGTGTTACCATGGCTTTGAGGGCTGCGGTGCGGACTCTGGGGTCCTGATCTCCAAAGTAGTCGCTGATGATACTCTGGACATCCCTCGCTCCTCCTGGAGCAACACAACAGACTGATGATAACACAGCTCAAAGCTTGAAACTGAGCCAGAAATGTGAGGTTTCTACATGTTTCTTGTTTCAGAAGGTGATTCAAAAGATTAATGATTTGATTTTACTTCTGACTGTAATTGCAGACATTTTAAAACCCTGCAAAATTCAACTTAAGCTAAGATTTAGAATCAAATTTTGCCTATAAAATAATATAAAAAGCAAGAAAAAAACCCACAAGACTAACAAAACGTTCTTGAAGCCTCCATATTTAAATATTTAAAGGCCTTGATTCAGTTTAAGTGCATTCACACATCATATCATAAGCAAGGAGGGTGACAGACACAGTTCAGCCGACTAAATATATGAAGCGATGCCACGCACCTATCGACGTGCCCTGTCCCTCACTGTCTTTGGTCAGCGGAGTGTCCACCATGCCGAGACACCCCAGGAGCTGCAGACATTTGTTCCTCACCCCGAAATACGTATCAGACAGATGCTAAGAGAAAAAAAAAAACAAGAGAGAAACACAGAAGAGTTTAGATGCTTTGTCATCTCTCTGCACAAAGCAACTGTACAACTGTACTGTGGTTAACACTTTGACAAACACTCATCATGTACAGACGCGTGAGCGCGTTTGTCACCTTGTAGGCCACCTCTATCAGCCTCTGTCTGACTGTAGGATTCTCAGGCAGTTGTGTACCAATGACCAGCAGAGTTTCCAGCAGCTGAGCGAGAACCTGGTGAGATTCTGCAGAAACAGGAAGAGAAACACGACGGAGCAAACACACAGTGTTAACGTTAAAGTTAACAGGCGGTTGTCAGATGATTTTTTAAAAACATTACTTCAATTTCTATAGTTTATACTGTTGATATTGTTTTAAATATCACTGAATTTTAGTGTTTTTTTAAATACTTTGCCAGAGGTGATTCTGATGATCTTCTGCTGACCCTTATAGAGGTCACTGAAACCTTAAAACCCTTTTAATTTATTAATGTGTCTTAACAAACACTGAATATGTGTGTATACGAGTAAGAGAAGAATCTGTCTTACTCTCGTTGCTGAGTGTGTTGATGGCGTCGTCTACGATGCAGTCGGGGCTGAAGCCCTGCGTTTTGGACAGCAGACCCAGCAGAGAGGCGATCTTCAACCTCACGGAGTTATCTGTCTCCTGGGAGAGAGGACATCATCGTCATCATCATCTTGATCAGAGGTTTTTAAAGTTTGACACCATCACCGACAGTTGCAGAGTTTGGTTTTATCTGGTTCTTCGATAAAAGATACTCTGAACGGATCATCTTTGTATTTAAAAAGAGCTTGATTATATTATTCACACTTCCCATAGTTCTTTACCTTGTAGTAGTGCTCCAAAAGGATCCTGACCACACCTTCCACGCTCTCCACCTCCACAGGCTTGCGTGCGAACTGCAGCAGGTACTGCAGGGCATCAGTAGAGTTGGTGGCCTTACAAAGGTCAATGTGCAGAGCTGCAGACTTACTGGGTTTGGACAGACGCAGCTTCTTGGCCGGAGCTTCTTCATGGGGAATCTGTAAGTATACAACAGCTTGAACTGACAACTTATTTCTAAAAAAAAAAAAAAAAAAAAGCTTCCTTGTGGCTCCTCCTGGAGTCTTATTTCTTCTTTTCTGATCAGATAAAATCCTCTAAATGCCCCATTTATTTAACACTGCTTTATCTACCATGGATATTTTACAAACATGGGAATGTTTATCCACCAATTTTCAATATTTTATATATTTTTTACTGTTATGACACCTGACTATTGTTTTAAGACACATTTAAAAAATTTAAGGTTGGATATTGATATGAAAGCATGGAAATGTAAGAGTACAATTTGGTGAAGATGCTGGGAGTTAGCAACTAACGTGAAATGCACCTGTCACTACAGACTGTAACAAGAAACCACTGACTGTCAAGCATTACATGCCTCATAATACATTTAATTTAAGCTATATTAATCACTTTATATGTTAGCTTCCACTTAAAGTTCGCCAACATTGAATAACGTATTTTTTTCTGATAGATTAATTTAGTCACACAACAAACTCACATTTCTTACTGTTAACTAACAACAAAGACGTGAAGTTGTAACTGTAAACGGCTGTTGTTGGGTTGTTTTGTCAGTTAGCCACTTAGCATTAGCTAACAGGCTAGCTAGCTCACTCTCAAGCACAACTTTCAACTTCCGCCTCGGGTTATGGATCTATGTTAAGATAAAGGTGTTGCTCACCTGTACAACTTTGGAAAACTCTTCATAAACTCGCTTTTTCAGGTGTGCTGCCATGTTAACGGAACGATGGTTAGCTTCCTATTCAGCAGCAGTAAAACAAACTTGTCCCATTTCGCTGTCCGTAGCTACGGTGTCAAAAGCAAAACGCGTTTTGTAAATGACGCTTCCCAACGTGAATCTACTCTCTAATTTCACTTTAATGTATTGGGTTTCCAAACAAATGACAGACACGTCTTGTACCTTCAATTGAGACGTTATATTATTACAAAATAGATGATTAAATGAGGCTGGAATGTTGAATATGGTCTAAGAGTTTGTCAGTTCGGAGTGGCAGTAAAAGTTAATCAGCACATGTGAAATTTTCATATTAACAAAGTAGAAAATATCTCTAATCCAAGAGTGGTGGGTAGGTGGAGTGTGGGATTTCCCTAATTTACTGTTATCTGAAAACATATCAGTATTATATCTAAACTAGATATTTTTAAAAACCAAACTTTAATACACACATACATACAGTACTGTGCAAAAGTTTTAGGCACTTTAGATGATTAGATTCTTATCCATCATGCAACAGCATCAGGGAGGCATCTGATTGGTCCCACATTTATTCTGCAGCATGACAACGAGCAAACATCCAGCAAGAGTCATAAAGAAATAACTTCAGCAACAAGATATCTGAACAAATCAAACCACTCTAGTGTTCTGATTTTCTGTACATGAAACAGGTATACATTTGAAGCTCCCTTTATTAAATATCTTGAGCCTTTTTCTTGCGTGATAAAAGACCAAATGACCCCCCCCCCCCCAAAAAAAAAAAAAAACACGCCAGAGTTTGTTTATTTTGGCATTTATCTTTATTATTTATTTCACCTGTCACACACACAGAGTTGTTTTAGGTTTTTCTATTTGAAAACATTTTTTTGTATGAATGAAAATAGAATATAACACACAACACATCTGTAAAATGTCAACAATAGGCCTGAAAATGAGGCCATGGAATATACATTTTTGTAAAAATAATCAGTCAAAACACGTTGTTTATTTTGTATAGTTTAACTTTGACATTGTTGTTATTATTATTCATTCAGTCTATATAATGGCATAAAAAGGTTTCCCAGAGTCCAAGCTGACGTCTTCAAATGTCTTCTATTGACCAACCAACCATCCTTTACTGTACAGGAAAAAAATCACTCCTTACTGTTCTGATTTTTTATATTAAATTCCTAATAAGAATACAGTACGTGAATGAGGTTTACACTCTGTTATATCTCTTTATTAAATATAGGCCTTTTTCTTGCCTGATAAATGACCAAATTACCTGTGACCAAAATGTTGCAGCCACAAAAATAAAAAAAACATACCGGAGTTTGTTTCTTTTGGCATTAAATTAAGTTTTCCCATTTGAAAATGTATGTTTTTGTGAATGAAAATAGAATATAACACAAAACACATCTATAATGGGTCTGAAAATGTGGCTGCGGAACAGAAAAAGCAGCAAAATCCTGCTTAAAGGCAAAACAACAACATGGAGAACTACGGTCAGCTGAATTCCTGGAGCTCAATGCCAGCGGCAGATGTTTTGGCTCTCTTGCGGTCTCCTCTCCATGTGAAGAATCCAACTATGAGCACCATGACCGGCAGAGCAACACACAGCACAATGCGGCTGACGGGCAGATGGACCGAACACTCCGCACGCCCAGACTCAGGACTCTGAATCTGGGCAGTTGGAGGAATCTGGAATAAAAAGTAGGATGTGAAGTCCACAAACGCTGCCCTGCTGCTTTCTGTGGTGCTCACCTGACACCTCCACTTCCTGTTGTTGTCTTCCTTCTGGAGTTTGGTGACCAGAGTGATGTTGCAGCGAGAGTGGCCAGTCAACCTGGGCGGAGGAGGGGTGGGCAGAGAAACATCATACAGGCATCAGTAGGTAAAGTAGTTAGGTCTGGTTATGTTCTATATCACAAAACCTAATGAAAATCCTAATTATTTATTCTTTTTTTAAAGCCAAAGACACAAAACAATTGAAAGAAGGACTGACACATAGTTGGTTTTGGTCTTTTCTAGGGATTTGTTGACAATAAGCTAATAGCTAATAATCATTTAATGTTAAGAAAACTGATACAATGCAATTAAATTCAGTTTTGTGATACGGAAAAATGTTTTACCCAATGCAATGCATGTATGTATAAGTGACCTTCCGCCAAGTAGATGTTAGAAATGACAAAAATAGAAACACTCATGATTAGCAACAATTTTGAGCATTTAAATCCAAATTAAATATATGTTTAATGATTCCTTTTCATTTATTCCTTTTCTCTTCTCGATAGAAATGGGTTTGACTCTCTAATACTTATCTTCATGTAGTTTACCTCCAATTTGGTCTCTTACTACTGTAGAACATATTATAGCTCAACTGTACAGAAGAGATTCATCTGAGACTTTCTCCCTGGACACATCACTGTGTAGCGTTTTCACAATCTAAATCATTTACTTTCCACAATTATACAGCAATTAGAGGTATTAATCTGTATTATTAATTACATTATCACCTTCTCCGTTTTCCACTTGGTTCTGTTTTGCTGAGATATAAATCCATAAGACTTATAAGAATAACCAGAGCAAATACAACTGAACTGAACCCCAAACCTGCTTTTAATAATAACTATAGTTTAAGACATTTGGAATAAAGTTTAAAATAACATTTATAAATAACATTTATACATATATTTCCCTCTTCTGACTCAAAATTGTAACCACCAATGTTTCAATAATCAATAATCTCATTGTTCCCTTGTTTTTGCTGTTTTATTGCATTTCTAAACTGAGTGAGGCCAATGGTGGCAAATGTTTGAGTAACTTATTTTACAAATGTCTGAGTGTATTATTATTTATTTATTTATTTATTTATTTATTTATTTATTTTACCTCTTGTTTTTCTAAATTTTTGATAGCAACATTGTTACTTTGTACATTTTGTTCCATAAATCTTATTATCTATACCCACTTGGAACAGTTGATGTTGTCAAAACTAGTAGCACCTTAATAAAAAGTGTAACATTCCCACAATTCTGTTCTAATATAGCAATAATTATTCATAGAAAATTATGGAAAACTGGCAACCTGCTGTCTTTGGTCAGCTGAGATCCATCCTCAGACACCCAGCTGAGGTTGAACACGTTGCTGGAGTATGACTTGCAGCTCCCAGCATCGTAGTAAGTGAACAGGATGCAGTTCAGGGTGAGGTTTCCTCCAGGCTGCAGGTCAGCGATGGAGGAAAACGTGGTGATGGTGACGAGAGACAGGTAAACGTTAATGACGGTTTTGTCACGCAGCAGGCAGACGTAGGAGCCGGCGTCGTTGACCTTCAGGTCACGGAAGCTGAGAGAGCAGTTGGATGTGACGGACATGCGGTTGGCTTTGTCTGAGTCTTCGCTCACCTGCCCTCGGCTGACCTCTGTGGTGTATTGCACCTGTCCGCCCTTGTAGAAGGTCCAGGAGATAAAGGAGCAGTCCGGGGAAACCAGGTTGGTACAAGGCAGGAGGGCGTCACCTCCAAGCCTGCTGTACACAAACAGTGCATCTTTTTTGCACCTCACACCTGGAAACACAACAGTCTCTCTCAGAGGCAGTCAGCAAAAGTGCAAAAAAAAAACAATAAATCAACTTATTTTTTGCTCAAATTCACATAATTTTGAGTAAAACTGTCAAAAGCTCAGACATGGAGGACTTTTTTTGTCATTTAAGTTTTTATTTAACATCTTGACATCACAAAAATATTGATAATATAAAAGTTAAACATTAAAATAGAGATTCATCCCCTTATAAACATATTTATACAGGAACAAATCAAAATCCTGACCAGAGCAAAAGAAACCATACCTGTCAGTAGCAGACCGACGACCAGCAGAGCTCTCACCGGGTTTTTCATATCTGTCATGTTTGTGCTTTCACCTCCACAGCAGCTCTACTTCTCTCTCTGCTGCTCTTTCTAGACGACTGTCCTCATTTCCTGTGTTACACTGAATAAAACAGGACACACATCAGTCTGCGTCTTTATCGTCATCAGGGTCAAAAACATTGAAGACAATTTCTTAAATATTCAGGAGTTTGTAGTCACACATGACTAAATATCATGCACTTACTGTTAGAATACAATATACAGCGTGCAAACCAAATTAGAGGATGCAGAAATATTTGATCTGGTGTTTGATTAATGCAAAATATTACATAAATTAACAAATTATCTATTCTTCAATGCATCATTGTCACTTTTTTGTGCATGAGGGTTCATTCTTGTCCCTGGAAATAATCTTAACTCTCTCTTAGCTCAGAGCTTTCAACCACATCTCATGAAGATGAAAGCAGGTGAAGATCAACATGAGATGCAGTTCAAAGCACTGGAAAGAGCTAGTAAGTAGACCTTGATCTAAGATTATGTAATCAAACCATTGTCACTATCCATTCATTCAGTACAGGTGAATAATAATGTACTTCTTCTACTTTGTTTTACACTATATTACATTGGCAAGTGCAATGCTTTAGTTGTTGGTCTTATGTTGAACGTGCAAAATATTCTGGTACAATGTGCATAATACTCATACTACTATACATAATTATACATTATTTTACTGGTTTTATAAGCTGAACCCAAGTATATCTCAGCCTGAATTTAAGAAAATCTAAAAAGACCTTTACACACCTCACACAGGATGTCAACTACACCTCTCACTCGTGTGTTTATCTACAACTTTTTTTTTTTTTTCACATCATGATGCAAAATGTCTCTTAGGCTGTTGAAAAAAATCTCCATCTCTACATTTTGTGTGAGTCTGAGTCTGCCAAATTGCACCTGGTGTTGTTGTGAGAATATCTGACACATTTCCAACACTTCTCTTTCACTTCTCTTTCTTTTTTCAAGATACTGGAAGTACTTTGTAGAAAACTCTTAAAATGGGTGGATGTGAAAGCAGATTGAGGTAATTTCATCCTACAGATAGAAAATGGGAGTTGAAGGACTCAACAGTAACAGATAAACAGACTCAGACAAAAGGTCTTCTTAACTGCATTTCCAGGACAAACGTAGCTCTTTATTAAAATAAACTGCAGACATCTTGTTAATTATTACAAAAGTTTTTTTGTCGCTGGAATTTATCACTTCAATGTTGTGTTTGGTCGCTGCATAATTATAGGGGATAAAAGCCTCCATCAATGTTAGTCTGTATATGAATGAGATTTAATTATTTAATGAGATTAAATACATGACAACACGTAGCCAGCTGCTGAGGTAATAAACATCCACACCGTCATCAGTGTCACTTTTCTCATAACATAATCCAAGGTGTGAAATGCAACAGAGCGCAACTTTTCTCCTTCTGGGGGTTTTGAGAGGAAGTGATTGTGACACACTGTGGTGAAAATACTGCAGGCCTCATGTCCACGCCTGCAATTTCTTTGAACAAAGGAAGCAAACACACTTCGGCCTAAATCATTGTTCAAATATGTCTTAGTATTTTTTATGTCCCCCTTTTGCTTTAACGACAGCATGCACTCAAGCTGACATGGACTCCACAAGTTTGTGCAAAACCCGATGACCCACGTTATCCAAAGAACTTCTTGAGATATTACAGACTGCTCGGCTTTCTCAGTCTCCAAGTGCCCCCGTAAATCTTCACTGGGGTTTGAGATCAGGTGACTGCGGAGGAAAGTCCATGACAGTCAGGACTCCTTAGCTCTTTTTGGTCTTCAAGTAGTTCCCCTCATGCTCAGGGGACAAGGACCATATCTGGTTTGGGGCTCTTTGTTTCCTGAGTCTTTGGGAGATGTGACTCTTGTGTAGGGTTAGGGTAGGGTGGGGTTAGGGATTAGGGGTTAGGTTTAGGGTTAGGGGTTAGGGGTTAGGGTTAGGGATTAGGGGTTAGGGGTTAGGGTTAGGGATTAGGGGTTAGGGGTTAGGGATTAGGGTTAGGGTTAGGGTCAGGGTCAGGGTCAGGGTTAGGTTTAGGGTTGGGGTTAGGGTTAGGGGTTAGGGTTAGAGTTAGGGTTAGGGTCAGGGTCAAGGTTAGGTTTAGGGTTAGGGATTAGGGGTTAGGGTTAGAGTTAGGGTTAGGGTCGGGGTCAAGGTTAGGTTTAGGGTTAGGGATTAGGGGTTAGGGGTTAGGGGTTAGGGATTAGGGTTAGGGTTAGGGTCAGGGTCAGGGTCAGGGTTAGGTTTAGGGTTGGGGTTAGGGTTAGGGGTTAGGGTTAGAGTTAGGGTTAGGGTCAGGGTCAAGGTTAGGTTTAGGGTTAGGGATTAGGGGTTAGGGTTAGGGTCAGGGTCAAGGTTAGGTTTAGGGTTAGGGATTAGGGGTTAGGAGTTGAGGTTAGGGTTAGGGTTAGGGTTAGGGTTATAGACATGCTAAGGGGACAAGGACCATATCTGGCTTGGGGCTCTTTGTTTCCTGAGTCTTTGGGAGATGTGACTCTTGTGTAACATACACGTGCATGTATGCACGTGTGCACGGGCTGTGTGTCATTGGCTGTAATCATATAAGCTGATATATTGACCAATCACAGATCATTTCTTTGTTCCTTCTGCAACTATAAAAGATTAGGTTTGCTCTTTGTTCGGTGAGACGAACTGATGCAAATCTTTGTGTGTTCTGTCTCCTTGTTGTTTTATTTTTCATATTGTTTTCATATGTGTGTTTGGTGTTTTCAGTTAATTTCCATGTCACATGTTTGACTGTTGGTTTGATACACTGCAGTATTATTCTCTCTCCTGATCGTCTCCTTACATACACCCTTCTGTTAAAATAAATCTCAAACTTAGATTCATCAGTAAAAATGACTTTTTTCAAGTCATCCACTGTGAAATGTTGCTATTTCTTAGCCCACCCCGAGCGTTTGGCCTCGTTTCCCTTCCTGAGAAGTGGTTTAGAAACTGCTACTCATCCTCTGAGGCCACTACAAGACAGCTTTAGTTTCACAGTACTATTGCCGATTTGGCGTCTTGTGTTCTTTATTTAGCAAATTCTGTATCTGTGATGAAGTTGCCCTTCTATCTCTCAGGGAACTAAGCTTGATGTATCGATCTTCTGATGGTGTGGTCATGTTTGGTCTGATCGTGTTTTGGATACAACTGATCCAGTTTCTGCAAAGTGTTTTAGAGCTCCATGCACTTCCCCTTTAGAAACCTTTAGTCTAGCTATGATTTGATGATGAGAAAGCCCCTCTTTGCTTAGAATAACAATTTGACTTCAGACACTTTCACTTAGTTCTGACATCATGTTTCCCACAATCACAATGCTACTTAGTGAACAATGATCTGCTGGAAACAGGCGGCACAGCCATATTTATAACAGGTGAACACTGGCTGCAGGTTGAGTTACTTGACCGAACGCTTCAATGGAAGAGACATGATTCAAGGAAATTTGACCTTTTGTACAAAGGAGTTAAGTTGATTCATGTCACAGATTTGCTTAAATTTGCTGACCTAGAAATAGTGCAGAATCTTAAATATTTCTTCTTCCTTTTATCATAACTTCTTGTGCTTTTAAATGTTTCTAAATCCTCAAACTTTCAGATTACTTTCAGGTTTAATGTGAAAATATTGAGATTTTCAATGTGGTCTCAGACCTTTGGACCCAATTGTACATGTAGGTTCAAGAAAACAAGATGTGAAGTTAGAAAATAAGGATGCAACCATCTGGGAAGTTACAAAGAATTTATACTAAAGGTTTTATATAACAGGTACTTATTCTAATGTTACGAGATACTTCTGACCTACTGAGCAAAACAACTGGAAGTTTATGACAGACATATATTCGAGCATCTTGCACAGCTGCCTGAACAAGAGATGGACACTCCTGGTTTTCAGTTCAACTGTATTTACTGTAGAAAAAAACGTTAAAACTTACTGCACTCAGGTTTATAAAGCTTTATCGCTCAGTAATGGTCATACTGTGCCTTGTAATAATAGAATAAATACGTGGTGGTTAAAAATACTTCTAGTTCTTCCCATACATACCCCATAATATTACAATAGGTATCTATTATTTTAAAAAGTACCTACAGTATAAATTCTTTTTCTAAGTTGTACCTATATGTACGTATGTTAGTACAAACTGGGAATAATAAGGCTGTACATTGTGGGCTGTAATCTAAACCTACTGAGCCCTTAAATAGACCCTCAGAAAGTGAAGCATCAATATTTCAATTAAGTGACAGTAGAGGTTATACTGATACACAACAAAATTGTTCTTTTACTTATTATTATTATTATTTTTGTGAAAGTCTTTAGAGTTAAAAAGGGTAAGTGTAATAATCTTAGGCCTATTTTCCCCTCTGGTATTTAGAGAGACTGTTTCTTGAGTTAATTATCATATAAAATTATGCATTGAATGTTTTCTTCTATGTGTATTAAACATGTTTTGTTTATGTGTAAGCGGTGTGAATATGTTTTATATGTTTTCTTATGGATCACAATGAAACAAAAACAACAAACTAGAAAATGGATGTTAATCAGAATCAAGTTGTCCACCTACAATGAAACTGTCTGTGTGCATTTTTAAAATCTGTTTATCTAATCATTCATAACTGTTTTGTTTGGATTCAACCTTTATTTAAAAGGCTCTCAGGTTTTCCATCACTTGTTGATGAGTCACTTGGCGGCTAACCCTGAACAGTTTAACCTGGTCTGGTTTCCTGAGGACAGTTTCAGTGTCCCATTTAAAGGCTTTAAATGCTGATATTGCTGCATTCAGTCTCACTCAAACATTGAATACTTCACTTTTTTTTCCTATTGTCCAATTTTATCACTTGAAGACCATAAAATAAGCATTTTCTATCAGACCAGAGCAGGGAGGAGTCCTCTAAATCTGCGGTCTTAGTCTTTGTACCCACCATGTTATAATCACTTATGTTTGTTGTTTTTTTTCACACTTGGATCACACAGGAAGTGGTCCGACATAAAGGTACGGCGGTTGTTTCGATACACTGCTCTGCTCTGCGGTGAACTGCTTTCTGCAGCGATGCTTTTTCAGCTTTTGTGTTGTATGACCTTTTTGTTTCTTTTAATTTGGGTCGTGGTGCCCGCCATCGCGTGTATGACGCAGTATTTTTCTCAATCACCAGGCACAATTTCCCCTGGCATCAAATATTACACAGAACTATGAACACCTGTGTGATGCCACGAAACTGAACACAGAAACAAACAATGACCTTAAAGAAATCAACAAAAACTGAACAGAGTATCATTCACAAATGTACTATTTATTGCAGTATAATTCATTTGTATTGCATAACACTGTCCAGGTGTTCATGTTAATATGTCCATACGCCTGTGGCCGGTCAAGCGCACTAGAGCTACAACAATTAGTCGATTAATGGATCAAGAGAATATTAATCAGCAATTATTTTGATAACTGAATCATCTTTTTAGTCTTTTTTTTTTTTTTTACAGGAAAAACTGCTTTTCTTTGTCATACATGATAGTAAAATGAATATCTTTAGGTTTTAGACTGCTGCTCAGACAAAACAAGACATCTGAAGACATGACTTTGGGAAATTGTAACCAGCATTTTTTTTTGCTTATTTCTGACCTTTTATTGACCAAACGAGGGAAATATCAGCAGAATGATAAACAGTAAAAAAACAAAAAGGTACCTGGTTAAACAACCCTTTTCTAAACTTGAGTGAAAAGAAAATATTTGTAACTGGTTAATTGTTTTTTTTTTTTTTTATTACAGTTTAGCAGCAGTAAGATGTGTTTCCACTGACACTACACAAGATATGAAACAATATACGTATCTATGAGCACCTAAAAATAATTATAAGCTACAAGTGTTTGTTTTAAGAAAGCAAGGAGCACATATGAATACTTCAGAGAGTGAAACTGAAATTCATTATGTTTACTGACCCCTTGTGTCCAACATGGCTAGTGTTCAAACATAGAGGTATTACTTTACAAAATGTTTTGGAATAAACTGCAGAAACTTGGTCTTTTGACAAATCTCATTGATCAAAAACACAGTTTTTAAGAAAAAGTTTCCACTTCTGCTCTGAATAAAAACAAAACAGCATCACTGTCTTCACCACCAGGTGAATATGAGTTTGTAGAAGTAGTTGTAGCTCCTGGACATGAAGCTCTTCTCCATGACGTGAGGCTCGACACTCACCCTGTAGCCCTGACTCTCAATGTCCATCCTGATACAGTCCAGCAGGTCTTTGACGGACGGGACGGCTTTCCAGGGTCCGAACGTCACCACTGATTCCTTATCGGCCTCCAGGCTGTTGATGGCGTTGTCGTAGAAACCCAGATCCTCCTCCGTCCGCAGTACGCAGATCATGATGGTGGAGTGCCGGGCGGCGATGGCCTCTGCTCTGGCGATACGAATCAGCACCTGGAAGAAAAGTGAAATGATTATCGATTAGTCACACGATGGAAAATTAATCGCCGACTGTTTTGATAATCATTTTTAAAGAATAAATGTTAAAATTCTCTGGTTCCAGCTTCTTAAATGTTGATATTTTTGGTGTGTTTGGACTGTTGTTCGGGACATTTTTGGTTGAATTTTAGCTTATGAGAAACGGTTTTCAACATTTTTTCACCTTTTTCAAACACATGCAGCCTTAGAAGAACTGTGTCTGGAGCTGAAACAATGAATTGATTAGTTGATCAACAGAAAAGTAATACGTTATTATTTTGATAATTGATTTAGGTGATTTTTTCTAGCAAAAATGCCAAATATTCACTGGTTTCAGCCTTTCATTTGTGAGTTTTTTCCTCTTTTTCTGTCATATATTGCTTTGAATATACTCTGAAAACTGAATATTATGGTATTTTAGACTGAGAAAACCAATTGAGAAAACAGTTGACGGATTAATTGATAATGAAATAATCGTTAGTTGCAGCCTTAATCAAGAGACAATCAAGTTTTAAGCAGATTAAACCTGAAGTGAGCAAACTATTTTCCAATTATATTATACTGATATATTATATGAAAAGTTTTCATTAAATGGCAATTTCAGTGTCATTAAACACAGAAAAAACATCACTTGTGTGGACAGATTAATAATATTAGAGGGTTATGTTGTGCTTTCATTTTGTCTTTGTTCCTGACACATTTAATTGGTATTTTGAGTGTTTTTAATAGTTTTTGGACGACAACGGAGGTCTGCAGCACAGAGGATACAGATACACACACACACACACAATACTTGTTAGTAAATCAGTTCATCGTTGGTTTGGCTCCAAACATGAGATTTGTTTGCAGTTAGAAAAATAAAGAAGATGACCAGCCTGATCTTTTAACAATGAACAATTCATAGTGTTCTGGAAATTTTCGTCACTGCATCGCTGAGTGTATCTGACCTCGATGTTTTCTTTGTAGTGCGGGACTCTGGAGAGGAACTGCTGCCTTCCCACGAGCTCCCCGAACAGCCGAGGAGTTTCCTCCAAACGTTTGATCAGTGGTTTGATGTTGTAGTGGATCGCTTCCTTGTGAACCTGCAGGAAAAAAAACACAAAACATGATTCTGAAGTTCTGTTTCAACGAGCCCCTCTAAAAAACACACATTTATCTTTATATATCAATAAAGGATTTCTTTAAACAGCTTTACACTGATCCTGTGTCAATCACAGGACTCAAACCTCCGGGATGTTCTCAGCGGGCAGCCGGTCTGATCTCAGGAACTCCAGAACGGCTCCAAAGTGCGAACCGTCCCTGTCGATGAAGTAGTATCCCTCAGCGTCGGTGCATAGTTTGGGCTTCCCGCCGAACAGCTCGGCCAGCTTGGAGTCCGGGTGTTTCCTGAGCGTGCTCAGAGAGGTGCTGAAGACGTGACCTCCGACATTTAACTGCACAACAGGAGTGCGCTGGAGGGAAAGATAATGAATTTAAATCAACGTTTAACTTTATCCTCATATTTGTTGCAACACTTTATGAACTATTTCCCAAAACAAGATGGACCAAAAAACTAATTAATTAACAATTATTCAAGAAAATCAACAGACTAAAAAATAGATATTTGGGTTGAATTTTGATGCTGATCAGACTTAGTGAGGAATCAGAAGATGAAGCTTTGGGCTCTGGGAACTTGTAATGTGCTACATGTGATATTATGGATTGATTGGCTGGAAAAGCAATCCGTTCTTGCACTCAATGACAGAAAAATGAACCGGCACGTCAGGTACTCAAACACATACTGTACACCGTGTGTGTTTAGTGGCTACAGGAAGGGCGTCAGCTCGCTCAGGTTGATAAGACCACATGCCTTCACCGACTGTCTTTTAGAGAATCACTGATGCAAGTTATTCCTGAAACAGGTACAGAGCAGCAGTGACGGCAGGACTTGATCAGTCATGTTAGAGTCATTACAGATATGTGCGGAGTTTTGCATCTTTTCATGTGTTGTTGAAAACTTAACACACTTTTTTGAAAAAGTGGGAAATACATAATGAATAATAAACTAATCTGTAAAGTCACATTAGGGGATTTTGTAACGAGAAATAGTCTATAAACAAAGACAACGTACATCTTTACCATCATTAATGTTGTAGTTTTTGGATAAGCTTTGTTCATGTGATCATAACAGGCTGATAAATACTCACACAGCAACTTAAAAGCACTTAAACAACCTCTCTGGTGTGTACAAACAGTCCAACTGGAGTTATCTTGGATCATTTGATTCTTTTGTCTCATTTATCCCTCAAACCAGGATCATAAACAACGTTTTGTGCTATTAAAAACCAGATTTAGCTGTTTAATCCGTGTACATCCCCCCTTTTATATGAAAATGTTACAGTTAAAGGGTTAATATTCCTCCAACCGAGACATTTTTTCTTCCGTCTCTCAACTCTGCAGATTCCTCGGCGTTGGATTTGAGTTTCGTGGAACAAAGCGGCGGTAAAAACAGCTGTAAACGAGCAACAAACTCTCTCAGACCTTAAACTTTGCAAAACTGAAAAAAGAAGTTGGAAATAGCTGCAGTGAATAATGGGCTCATGCCTGCGCGCGCCTCCATCCACCTGTTGAGTCACTGCGCAGGTGGGAAGTTCAGTTTAACTCGCACAGATTCACTAAACATCTTAATTATCACGTTAAAAGTGTGTTTGTCTTACCGGAATGGCGGGTGAAGACTGTTTTTCAGATGATTTGTAGTCCGGTAGACTCATCGTGTCTTCGGTGTCTGTCCAGGTGTGAACTCAGCTGCTCGGCAGGTAGCCGCTCGGGGGCGTGGCCTAACCCGGACGTGGTGTACAGGTGTTGACAAGATGAGTCACTCTTAGTAATAAATATTTTATGTCTCTCATTCCTGAGTGATTAGATAGAGATTTTTATTTGAATTCTCTGTATTTTGACCATTCCCTGTTACTGTTGTGGTATTATGATATTGTATGTATATACAGTATTTATATATAGTTACACATCACCGCATTTCTTCATCATAAAATAATTCAAACTATATTTTTGATTGATTGGTATTTTAATCCCTGAAAGCAAGTTGTAGTCTTCTGCATATACTGCATTTGTGGTACCAGGAAATAGAGCAGAGTGAGACCTCTTTACAGCTTTTAGCTCTCTTAAAAAGCTCCTTCAAAGCAAATTATGTAGAAGAATAAAACAACAGGAGCCCAAATGAACATTGAAACCTGTTTTTCTTGCTGTAATCATTCCTCCTGTTCATACTGACCATTAGAAGATCCCTTCATAATGTGATGGGGGACAAAATCCACAGTCCTCCTTCTGTGCAAAAATGTATTTAACATGTTTATCTGAAGCTGATATGAAGCTTCAGCATCCAAATGAGTCAAATCAAGTAGTTATCTTTCAACATTTAGCATTAAAAATTCCCTCTTTGTGTTTCCTCAGACAGCATTTCCTTGTTGAGCTGTGGTGGAAGTATAGTAACAAAAAGAGGGACTTTGGCACTAAAAAGACTAATGTTGAAAGATATTTACTTGATATGACTAACTCAGACTGCTGTAGCTTCATATTAGCTTCACATCAACTTTTAAATGACTCTGTGGACACATTGTGGATTTGGGGTCCCATCACTTACATTGAAGGCACATTAGAAGATCTTTTAATATCTAGTATGAGCAGGAGGAATAATTACAGCAAGGAAAACCTCTTTCACTGTTCATATGGACACCTGACTGTTTAAAGACGGGAAAAACTGTGAACCTGTCCTTTAATTCCTCACCGCTGCACCTTCATGTGACATAAGCTTAAATAATTTGTGAGTCAGATCACAAAACTCCTAAAGTTATTAGAATAAAGAACTCAACTGTCAATGGATGCAGAAAATAATACAAACATGTTCTGCACACAAAAAGCTAACTGAACTGCTGCAGGCAGAATTTCACTTAAAAAAAAAGTACAGTTAAATTCACTACATTTAACAACTTACTGGATCATTTTTATGAATGAACTCTACACGACTTGTGATAAAACCTGAAGGATGACGTGTCTGAATGAACTGCATCACTTCCACAGTCACATTTCAGCTTTTTTCTGTTGCGTTTTGTTTATTTATTGTGTATTCAATTAAACATTTGATATTTTCTTGACTTCTCTTGTAATTCTCTCACTTTTCCAGGTTTTCAAGACATTGTGAACAAAGTGACAACGACATGATAAAGTGTATTTTCCAGATTTTATTGTTTTTGTACACAAAAAACACAGGGTCTTGCTTCCATCTGGTGAAACGATGAAAACCTGTAAAAAAGAGAAAATAATCAATTAAAAAACAGCTTAAACATTTGTGCATCAATTAACAGACACTGAACAATAACATTAAACCAAAGAGCATTCAGTGATCGATATTTTTCACCATTTTCTGACGTTTTACAGACCAAACGACTAATTGATCAATCTATGAGAAAGCAGGTATTAATATCAAGCTTTAGTTTGGGCAGAATTTAGCTTCAATATTTAGTTCCCATTGCAAGCGAATCACCTGCTCTGGTCAGTTTGTTGGTGTGTTATTATTTAATATTTAACAGTGTTTGTCTACAGCTTCAACCCTTCTCAGACAAATGCCTCGATGTCTTCAACCGAAAAAGACTCGCTGCTCTGAGGAACTGGAGCAGAACCACAGAACGTGACCCTGAACCAGCGACCACCAGAACCAGACTGAGTCCTGTTCCGACTCGTCATCGTATCATCACCGAAGGAACGAAAACTGAGCCACCGAACCGACACGTCACCCTCACGCTCGTTACAACGGAGGCCAGTTTCTGATTAAATCACTACCACCGTGACAAAAACAGTGAGAGCTTCAGTTATAACAGTTATTAAACTGTATGGAAGCAGCTGATTGGCTCAATTTGTTATTATAATATATTCAACATTTTGTGGTGTCTGTTATCATATGAGAACGATTACTACAGTGTTTACATCCATTAAAAGAAGTAATGAGTTCAGGTTGTCGCGGTGACGGGACCCTGCGGTCTCTTACCCTCTTATGCGGTGGGTACTGGTGCTCCCTGGGGCATGACGGGCACCTCTGGCTTGGCCCCCTTCTGCTCAGACATGGGTGTGGTGGGCAGGGTCTCCTCCTTGGGCTCCACGATGCTGACGTGGTCGGGCAGGGGCTTCTTGGGGCCGATCTTACCGCTGGGATCCCAGGGCAGCATGATCTTCACCTTGATGCCCAGCACACCTGAGGATCACAAAGACATTTTAGCTCCAGCTAAACCCAAAGCCATGAAGCACAGAGTACTGAGCAGCACTGTGACGATTAGCTGATTAATTGACTAGTCTATTCAAAGAAAATTAATCAGCCACTATTTTGATAATTGATTAATTGTTTCAGTTATTTTTTAAGTAAAAATGTCAAAAAATTCTCCTGTTCCAGCTTCTTAACTGTGAGAATTTGCTTGTTTTCTTGTCATTTGGGGGAGAAGCATATTCACGGCATCATAGAGGGCTCTATAAAAATTGTGAATGGCATTTTTTTTCACAATTTACTAACAAGAAGAAGAAACAACTTTCTGACTAAACTGGACATCTGTGCTAATTGTTGTGTCTGCAGTTGTTACTTGTTCTAAGTAGCTCAGTTAGGGTTGCATGATGTATGGAAATAGTTATTAAAATATGCACAAACAGCTTATTTTAAGTGAAGTAACGTAGCTGATAACTGCTGTATTAGCCGGCTTGAGTCATGACAGTCCAGTAAACTGATGTGAAGTTTTAGTCCGACTCAGGATGGTTAGCAGATTTAAGCAGACTCTGACTGTCTTGTAGTGAATCTAGATATCACATTTATGAGGGGAACACAAGGGAACAATAACGTTTGTTAATGTGATTATAATCAGATGTGAAGCTGTGGAAGTCGACCAAACGGTGTGTTGATTCTACTTTATTCAGTCTGTTTCTACCTGCTGGTATCAGACTGATGTCAAACAGTTCAGAAGGATTAGTGAGCAGACTTTCACTTTCTGTTGTCTCTGTTTACACTAATCATTAAAGTGGATGTGCTGTATGGGATGATATTTATGTTTTAAAATATGCATAATGATGAAGCCATTGCAGGTCTTATTATTCTTACTCAACTGTTGCACATATAGGCCTAAAAAAATTAGATGTGATGATGCAGTCTTTTTGTGTTTGCCAAAGAAAAATGAAAACAAAACTCAGTTTTATGACCAGCAAATATTCACAATTAAGCCTAGAATGTACAAAGGAAACAGTGTTGCTCATTTATTGAAGGCTAAAAAAAAGGTATTTATCTGACTGAAATTGAATTGAAAGACAAGTCCTGCTCCAAATACTTGTGGACTGCTAAGTATCATTTGGTTTGGTTTCAGTACCAATAATCAGGTCATCAGGTGTCAAAAGACTGAGCAGCAAACCTTCAAAACACCAAACACAGTAATCAGCTGCTGTACTCACCCTGCCTTAGCAGGACGTGGCGGACTGCTGTGTCGACGTAGTAGTTGACGGGGTCTCCGCTGTGGATCATCAGGCCATCCACAAACTTCATGGACTTGGCCCTCTGACCCCTCAGCTTACCGGACACAACGACCTCACAGCCCTTGGCGCCGCTCTCCATGATGAACCTCAGAACACCATAGCAAGCCCTGGAAGACAGGAAGTAACAGTAGTCTTAATACACAACAATTAAAACTGTAGACACAGACAGTTAATGTGTTTAGTTCTGGCGATTTATAAAATTCAAGTACATTTTGTGAAAGCTGGTATTAATTTAAAGCTTTAGTTTGGGTAGAACTGAGCATTAATTGTACTTTTACAGTTAATAGCAAACAGAAACACCTTGTTCTGGTCGTTTTACTGACGGGTAAATTCTCTAGATAACCTTTCACTATTTTAAAAAAGTCGACTGTCTACAGCTTCAACCCTTCTCAGACAAATGCCTCGATTGTCTTCAACCGAAAAGGACTCGCTGGTCTGAGGAACTGGAGCAGAACCACAGAACGTGACCCTGAACCAGCAACCACCAGAACCAGACTGAGTCCTGTTCCGACTCGTCATCGTATCATCACCGAAGGGACAAAAACCACCGAACCAACACGTCACCCTGAAGAGTATCACTTGTGCAGAAATACTTATGCACAACATATTACATTTCCTGTCAAACAAGTCACACTTGATGCTGTTATTTGCATGACTGACTTTATTCTTTTTGTTTTATCAGGTGTCAATTCAAATTAAATACATCTCATTTATATGATGAGAGCAGCTCAAACTGACCAGTCAATCCTTCCAGCTGCTTACAGGAATTTTCACTATTATCTGACATTTCACAGACTAAATGATTAATCGAGGAAATAATTGTCAGATTCATTGATAATGACAAATTATTGTTAGTTGTAGTCCTGTTTATTAGTGTCAAAATGCTACACATGATCTTTAAAGAACAGCTGCATCAGTACAGCTGCAGTGAGTGGCTCGCATGTTGAATTGTTAATATTTGTTACCGTAGGTGACAATAAATCCAACCGGTGCTTACCTACGCACAGCCAGACCTCCCAGCAGCTTGTAACGCAGAGACTCAGCCTGAGCGATGGCGCACAGACCACGAGTGGCAACTTTCTCAGCGTACAGCTGAAAGAGAGGAGAGACGATTCAAACACTGTTAATATAAAACCACAGTTTAGAGAGGAGTGAGTCAAGAGTACTGAAATGTTTTCTTTACACTGAATTTAATGCAGATACATGAATTTGCTTTCAAAACATAAAAATGTCACAACTGCTGTCAGGGATGTTTAATCTTTCTTGTGTCTGTTTGTGGAAGTTAAGTTCACTCCTGACTGTTTGGACCCTTCTCAGACAAATGCCTCTGTGTCTTCACGTGGAAAGGACTCGCTGATCTGAGGAACTGGAGCAGAACCACAGAACGTGGCTCTGAACCAGTAACCGCCAGAACCAGATTGAGTCCTGTTCTGTCTCGTCATCGTATCATCACCGAAGGGAGGACGATCAATACTGTCAAATGTTATAGGTGTTGCTGTGCAGCTATTAACTTTGGTCTGGGCAATATTTAAATAACTTTATTACACCCTGATTTGAATCTTCAGTATTTAAATACTACAAGATTTACTAGTTTGTTGCCTTCATTGTTGTGCTTAACCATTTTACTTTGATTTATTAGTCAAAAGTTTCTGCATCCAAGCACAATGAAATCCTTTGAAAACCTCACTGTTATCATATTTTTGTGAGCATAATTTCTTCATGCAACTCATCCCGGTCTGCTTACCTCGACGCTGCCCTCAGGGAAGCCGAACCTCTTCTGGACCACAGCGGTCAGCTCTCTGATCCTACGGCCCTTCTCTCCCAGAACATTCTGGGTCCTGAAGACAGATTAACATCTACTGTTACACTGTGATCATGTGCAAAAAACATTTATCTGTCCACAGCGTCCAGTGGAAAGTTCAACATCATGCTCTTTAAGTTTTGTCCTGTGGCAGTGCTGAATATTACACAGCTAAGCTATAACTTTGATATATTAACAGTCTTGGAGTTTCATAGATGGGGTGTGTTGCTTCAGCTATCAGCAAGAAATGAAAAACAATACAGGAAGTCCAGTTTGAGTCACAGATCCATGAGTTTGAAGGTTTAACAGATGCCAACACGATATACTGTGGCGCCCATTTCATTTTACCACCACTTGGTGAATGGTTCAAAAATACTCTTCATAATTCAAGTAATCTATCAGGACTTTGGGCTCCATGTATGATTGGCAAACACAACCTTACTGGATGAAGCCAAGTTGTGGTAAAAGTTGAGTCTGGTTCAACTTTTTTGCTGGAAGACCCTGCAGCTTTAAGGTTAAGACACTGGAGAATGTCCCTGGCATCTTAATGTCATTCATACACTTTCCTCTAACTTCCCATCATGTCTCTGCTGTCAGTATCTTGTGTTAAAACAAAAGGAAGCATAAAAATGACCCTGAAAATATATTTTAAATGTTTATAATCTATTTTACTTCTGTCAGGATACAAACCTGGAATTATTTGGTACACATATTTATTGATAAGTAAAACTCACCTTGTGGCCAGGATGATGATCTCGGTCCTGGTTGGAGTCACACGCACCTCCACACCGGAGTAGCCATCCTCGGCAAGCTCACGAGTCAGAAACTCGTTCAGCTCGGCCTTGAAGATACCGTCTGAGACGAACTAGAGAGACAACAGAGTCAACTTCAGTATGATTGAACAACATGGGAAACCCAAACCTGTCATAACATGGAATGAACAAATAATAAAGGTAAAAGAAACCAATGAATGAGTCTGAGTAGCCTAATTCATAATACTACATCAATACTATATTAAAAACAATTTAATTCAGATTGACGCAGGCTGTAGAGAGAAACTCTAGAGATGCTCTACAGGTAGTGATAACAAGGCCGCAGAAAAGTGACGGTGAACGCGAGTGGAGCGGAGGAAAAGCTTCAATCTGGCAGTAGATGTACAGTACAGACTACAGAGTGTCAGTTAATAAACGCTGCAGCTTCTCAAGACCGAGAAAAGTCTCGTCTGTTTCTCCAACCGATGGAGAAGTGAAGGAGGTTAATTTAACCTGACGACACTGAACACAACGGAGAAATGTTACTGCTGAGTCTCTCCTGAGTTTTGATCAGCACATTCAGCCCCGACCTGACTGACATGGACTCTGTCCCGAACATGGACACCACACGTTATAGAAACGTAGAAACCTCAACGTCTGCACAGCTGTGAACTCATCACAGTGAACAACAGTGTGTTACATTAACGCAATTATTTGTGATTTCACATTTGCACATAACCTGTACTTTAAACTGTGAACTTTTATACATTCCCGGTCAATATCTTGTACAAGTCAACAGCTCTTTTCACTAAGATTTTTTACAATATTTTACATTTTAATTGCAGATTTTTTTTATAGTTCTATACTTCCACCACAGCTCAACAGGAAAACACAAAGAGGGAATTTGATGCTAAAAAGACTGTAAATGTGTCAGATATCCACTAACTCAGACTGCTGAAGACTCATATAAGCTTCACATCAACTTTTACATGCATTTTTTGCACAAAATGACTGTGTGGACACCAATAAGGATCATGTCCACAAGCAGTAGCAGGTTTTAAATATACTTGCAGAAACCAGAACATAATGAACTGAAGCAGACGATCGTACAAAAGCACATTTTTTTAAAGTGTTACAGGCAGTAAAGGACAGGTTCATAATATATTAAAGTTAAAACAACCATCAGGAGCCAAAGTTAACAATGAAACATGTTTTTCTTGCTGTAATCATTCCTCTTGTTCATACTGACCATAAGAAGACCCCTTCATAATGCACTTACAACATAAGTGATGGAGGAAGTCTACAGTCCTGGTTTACTGCAAAAATGCGTTTAAAAGTTGATGTGAAGCTTATATGAGGCTTCAGCAGTCTGAGTTTGTCATATCAAGTGCACATCTGCCACATTCACAGTCTTTTTAGCGTCAAGTATAGTAACAAAAAGAGGGACTTTGGCACTAAAAAGACTATAACGTTGAAAGATATCTACTAGATTTGACTCATTTGACTAAATGGCTGTGTGGACACTGAATTTTGGCCCCCATCACTTACATTGAAAGCACATTTGAAGGGTCAGGGTGAACAGGAGGAATGATTACAGCTAGGAAAACCTCTTTCAGTGTTCATAGAGACACCTGACTGTAGTTTTAAGACAGACTTGAATAAACTGTGAACCTGTTAAAAGTGAATTCATTCTCCGACACTAGCAAACACGACGTCAGATGACTGTAACTCGACTTTACATCTCCTAATGCTTATTAGACCAAACACCAACTGCGTTAACGTGAAACGAGGAGTTACAACTAATATTTCACACTGTATTAAGTCTGAATTAATAGGTTTTCTCACAAACGCCCGCTTTCTAATATTTAGCGGCTCATGTCGGCTGGTTCAGCCATGTTGCACCGCCGGTAGCATCTATATCAATCCTCCTCATATCGGCGGAGTACGACCTCCACAAACACCGGAGCGGACATTAAACGGTTTTATCCACATCGGTAGCGGCCCATTTATCCAGAAACACGCTCTGTGTGAGTAACAACGCAGATAAAACAGCGCTAACCTTCCTCTTCTTGGAGATTTGCACCGCCATCTTCGATAGGCCGCAGACAGGAAAGGACCCTCAGAGGACGCGGAAATGCTTTTATACCAGAATGTGTCACTTCCGGTGAACTCCTGGTCAGAACACCGCTGGGATTTGTAGTTTTCTTTTAAGTGACACATGTTTGATGACTTTATCGATCCTCCAAGCAGAAAACTGACCATTTAAACAGCAGTAGTTAGATTTAAAGTGTTTTTACTGACCGTAAACACGTAACGGCTGCTTCATACTGAAATATAATCTTTTAAATGCTGTTGAATGGCAACTGTCAGCGTTGGAAAGTAGCTAAGTACAATTATTCAAGTACTGTACTTAAGTACAGTTTCAAGGTACTTGTACTTTACTTGAGTATTTCCATGTGATGCTACTTTATACTTCCACTCCACTACATTTCACAGTTAATATTGTACTTTCTACTCCACTGAATGTATTTGACAGCTTTAGTTACTTTTCAGATGAAGATTTGACACAATGGATAATATAACAAGCTTTTAAAATACAACACATCGTTAAAGATGAAACCAGTGGTTTCCGACATGCAGCAAAAAGTAGTGTGTAGTCGGGGTCACATTTCAGATGTCTATGAGTTGTTAACAGCTCCACCAAATAGTGATTTTTCCCTCTAAACTTCTCACATGCTTTCATTTCAATAAATGTTCAAATGATCCAATATTTCACCAAAAATCAAAGATTAGAGAAACAGTCCAAAAGTCCTCTCCCATTAATCATCTCACGACCCCTCAGATTTATCTGGTGACCCTTTAGAGGGGCCTGACCCCTAGGTTGGGAACCACTGGACTAAACTAGCTAACTGTATATAAAGTAGTTGAAACTAGCTCCACCTCCAGCAGCTACAACAGTAACATGCTGCTCTAACACTGATGCTTCACTATTAATAATCTAATGATGTCATATATAATAATATATCAGTCAGAGGGACCAAACCACTACTTTTACTGCAATACTTTAACTACATCAAGCTCATAATACTTATGTACTTTTACTGCAATACTTTAACTACATCAAGCTCATAATACTTATGTACTTTTACTATTGTAGGAATTTTCATGCAGGGCTTTTACTTGTAGTGGAGTATTTTTACATTGCAGTGTTGGTACTTTTAATGAGTATTTCTTCCACCAGTGGTAGCTGGTTTTGGGACAGAAGCAGATAAATTAAATCCAAAAAAACGGTATTTATTGAGTAAATACAGGGGATGTACTTGCAGCAGTGATGGTAGGGGTGGATGTAGGCATAGAGTGTGTGTATTTGTGTAAGGTATACAACAGAATTATAATAACAATAATTATTATTTTCCAAATAAAACTGAGTGATCAACCTGAATTATAATAGTAATTATTGTCATTATATTTCCCCAGCTAATAGAAGTATAGCTATTAGATTTAGATACATGCTACCTGTATCAATATATTCTTCCCCAAACTAAGACCACATTTCTAATACAGCTTTATTTTCTGTTGTAAAGGGCGTGGCAAAGAAGAAAGGCAGCAATCAGTTCTACTTATCAATCTTTATTCATTCTGACCCAAACTAAAATAAATGCTGCTTGCAAAATATGATGAGGAAGCTAAAGGGGATCCAAAAATTAATAAATAACAGAGAAGAGCACTTTTCATTAGACTTCTGCACCATGTGATGCAAAGTTAGACACAATAACACAGTAACTACATGATAAAATACACCTACATGACCAAACATATTCAGAAATAAATGAAACGAAAAATGATTTTGTAATTATTCTTGAGTTTTCAGTTAAATACTACAACTTGTTATTCTTTAATCATAATAATAATAATTGTCATTTTGAGTTTAACTATGAATGAAATTAACTGTATTATTATTATTATTATTATTATGATTATCACACACACACACACACACACATATATACATATATAGACACTACCAGCTCTTTTCACTAACTGAGAATACATTTTTACTTTCTTTTATTGAAAAATTTGATTCAAATTTATAATGACTTGACTTTTGTGATATAGATTTTCTCTTGTATTTTTTTTCCTTGTATGTAAAAACCTACTGAGCAATAAACCTTTTTCTGATTATTATTTTTTATATTATTTATGATGATTGTTTTATTTTGTGCCTTGACACTATATAATGCCTATATTATAGATTATATGTCTATGATGTATATAATACTTATCATTGATTATAATGATTATTATTATTAAATAGAGGTAGATATGTCAGTAATAATGTTGATAGTATCTGTACTAACAACAATAACAATACAATACAATAATCATGTAATGCATTCAAACATCACCTACCTCCATTTACATACTTATCAGTGGAGAGACAAAAAAACCCCCCAAACAAACAAACAAACAAACAAACAAACAAACAAACAAACAAACAAAGAAGCAAACAAGCAAACAAGCAAACAAACAAACAACAACAACAACAGAAAACCCTTGTGATTTGTGTTTGTCTTCACACCTGAGTTGACAGTTGACGTGTGTATCTAGAAACATGAGTGTTTACTGCAGCACTACATTGAATTTGTGTCTAAATTACATTGATATTAATAATTAATATGTCCAAATCATTATCAGTGTGATTATTAATTATCACTGATCAGTAACATTAGTTCTGGCAAAGTCTGTATAAAGAGTAGTAACGTGTTTACTGCACTCTGGTGGTCAAAGTGAGGAACTACAACTCCAATACATGTCAAGTTAGACACGATAACACAGTATAACTTCCGGTTAATACTACAAGATAAAATACATCCACGTAACCAAACTAAGCAGTCAGACAGGAATAATATGAGATGAAAATAAAAATTATTATTCTTGAATTGTTCCGGTATAATACTATAAATACTACAACTTGTTATTCTTTAATCAGAATAATACAGATAATAATAATTGTTATATTACATATAGGTGCTATTGTGTGTTTTTGCTTTGCACTGTTTGTTATTGTGCTGTTATATGTTTTATTTGTAAGGGACTGCAGATGAAAATTAGCTTTAAAGCCAACTCTGGTGCAGTACATCAAATGTTAACATTTATGTTTAAAACGGTACATTGTCCCAATAAATACAATACAAATAAATATACTGTATATATGTATATATTTAAACACTAACAGTTCTTTTCACTCACTAAGAATATCAATTTTTACTTTTTTTTTATTGTGACTTTTGTGATAGTTGTATTTTCTCTTACCTATTTTTAAATGTTGTTATGCACCAAAACACCAAGGATACACAAACCTACTTGGCAATAAAGCAACAATAAGAAAAACCGGGTGCTCACGGTTATAAACTAGTAAACTCCAGGTGAATGCAGCTGCTCTAGAAGTTAAACTGGTCAACTACAGACAAAGGGAAGCCTCTGGGCTTAATTTTCACAGAGCCTATGATATAGTTAAAATGCCTTTATTGGTTCAGGCCTATCAAAGTTAAAAAATATCACCCAAAGGAGCCAGTGGTGATGAAAGAGTCAAGGATCCGTTCTTCATCTTTGAACTGGTGTAGGATGGATATTCTACCTTCCAACTCAGAGATTTTCTGAGTCAGGCAGAGACACATCTGTCACATCCAGATGGTGAGATAAGTGGAGGTGTCGATTATCGGGTCGCCGGGGAAAGAGAAACAGGTACGGCCAGTAAAAGGAGTTGTGAGGCCAGTAAAAGGAGTTGTGACAGAGGTAAATGCTACTGTGGCTACTTGGTGTAGTAAGCAAACAGGAAGCGAAAGAGGGTGAAACATACCCGTGAGGGAGCCCACAAGCGGAAAGTAGACTTGAAAGCAGAACAAGTACACACAGGAGGGCCTACTGAGACTGCACAGGCCCAAAGACTGGGCCTGCTGCAATGGACCAGCCTCCAGTAAGCAGGTTAAATAGCTGTGGTTTCCTCTCTGTTGGGGGTGTCAGCTGGTTGGTGTGATGGTAGATTAGTTCAAGTAAACACGCTAGGGTGTTGGCCATTTTGTGGTAAAGTGGCGAATTATAAGCCGACTGAAACCTCGTATAAACCATTAAGATCTGTAAAATCCATAACTGTTAAAATGGTATTAAAAAACTCTGCTGCCATCATGGAGCATGCACAAATGTCCCTGGTAGTGTTGTGTAGTGCTATAATGCTTTTACAATAGCATTATAATTTAAAATACTTCAGTCTTGAAATTATTACATCAGTGTCAATATCAATTCAATTAAAAAAAGGGCAATTCCTTAGGCAGGCATAGTAAAAGACAAGACAGTGACTATGTGGCAGATATAAAATTAATATAAGAGTTGCTCTTATGAGCAGTCTCATATATGAATGTTGCCTTCCTGCGGTTGGTCCCAGCTGCAGAGGGCAAACATTCACAGTCTGGGTGGGGTCCTGTAAGATGGAGCAGGCTTTCTAGAGTGTTTGCTGATCATGATCATATCAGGAAGTACCTTGCTCTGCTTGTCCCTCTGCATAGGTTGTGGACTCCCTCTCTTCAACACTGTGCCTTAAATCACAAGTGTTTACTGCCCTCCTGTGGTCACATTTAGGAACTACACCATCATCACCACCACCACCTACATCAGTTAAATATAATATGAATTTTACTTGTAGTTACTTTATAACTTAAATGCATTTTATGCTTTTATTTTGACTTAAATATAATTATGAGTTTAGAATTTCCTTCCAGCTCTCATTTGATTGTTGCTCATCAAAGTTGTCATGTTATGCACAAATACTTAACAAAGTTTTCAGGTGCTTTAAGGTGCATGATTCTGACTTTTTAGCCATATTAGCGGTATTGTTGTTTGGATGCACCACTTTGGTCCAGACTGAAAAAACTCAACATGATGAAATTCGGTCCAGACACTGATGATCGTCCTCAGGGTGAACTGTAATCACTTTGGTGATCTCTGGACTTTTCATCCGACGCTCTCATCAGGTCAAAATTTGTACTTGTCCAATATTTTGGTTCATGACCAAATAATTCATGTAAATGTGAAGTGTTGATAAAAATGTTTGGTGGGCAGATGTCTCAAAAGCTCGGTGCAAATTACAAAAACTATTACAAAATACTAATATATTTTTGTGATTTGGGTGAACTGACCCAACAAAATCCAGTTTTGTCGTGTTGAGAATGACAATTTATTACTTTCAGATCACGATCTGAAACCACAAGAGTAGCATTATTACCATTAGCAAAACACAAAGTTAATGAGCACAGCATGTGTGGATGTGAAAGAGACATTGAAAGTGTTGCATGAGCGTCATGTTTCCTCTAAACATGCTGCATGAAAACAAAGTCCTGTTTGCTCACATGACAAGGAGCTTGTTCACAAAAGCGTACAAAATACATTTTAAATTAATTTATTTAAAAGATGACAGTTTACAGCAGACAATGACATTACACATTAACTTAATTCATTTAAATTACAGCGACAACTTAATCTACTGTTTACCTGCAAAACTCATCACATTCCCATCAGCCTCGGCTGTACTGTGTGTGTGTTTAGTGCTAATTAGCAAAAAAATAAACTTGGATGTGAGGTGTGTTAGTGGTTACAGGTACTTGAACACCGTGGCAGTTATTGGAAATAAAGTTTTGCAGAGTTTTGCAGCCCAGATGTGTTATGTGTCTTAAAGAGGAATTTCACTGCTATAAATAGGATAATTTATTAAAACTACGTCACCTATGCAATAGAAATGTGCAATTTAAAAAAAAAAAAATGGTGTCGTATGACTACAGAAGACTTGTCATAAACTGTGATTCCACCATAATGCCATGAAACTAGCTTTCTTCCAGATATACTGATGCATTGCAATAAAAACAAACAAAAACAATGCAACAGACATTCCACTAAAAACACAAGGCAAAAACAGGAAATAAACTAAACAAATGAAGTGATAAGCAAGCCTGAACAAAATGTGTCCTGAGCTGTTTTTAAAAGTGCACCCCGCCAACATGAAACCAAGAGATCACAAGTTCAGCACAGTCAACGAGCGATATGTTGTCAACACACACACACAGATCAGGCTGTTGAAAAAGGGTTCAAGTATAAATCCCTGAGGAATGATTTCTCTCCCTGAGTTGAAAAGAAACAACTTTTTCTTAGCATTGTTAAACTTCCGTTGATGAATCTCAGTGCGCATCACACACACGTTCATTCTTCTGAGGATTAGGCGTCTTTGCAATGCGCACTTTACACACACACACACACACACAGTACATCTGCCTTTATCTACGGAAGACAGCGTGTCACTTCCTCTGCGCGAGTGGACGTAGAACTCAGATCCTTCACTTGTTAAGTAACAAAAAGCAAAAGTAGCAAAACTAAGATGTAAAAAAACTCCATTACAAGTAAAAGTACTGCATTCAAACTCCTGTTTCAGTAGATGTGCAGCAATATTATCGGCTAAAGTGACTTTATTTCAATTCAGTTTTCTAACCGTAACCCGAGCATATTGACTTACATTCATTTCCTGGAGCTAATGTGCTAATGTTAACCATAACCACTACTTGCATAACCATAAAAAACCTTAAAATAACTCTAAAACACACACACACACACACACACCATGTCATTCATCTTAACCACGTACCAAGGATACTAAACATCATAACAATACACATGGTATCATTTACATATGAGTGTTGCTTACAACCCATCAAACATATCCCAAACCCAAGAACACCAGTTAGCATATGAATATAAATACAGTCAAATTATTAAAGAAGGTGCAGTTACAAACCATGACAAAGCCTCTGACTGGAACAAATTTGACTTAAACTAATGACAACACTAACCCTAATGTATCTTAAATTAAAAATCTTAACCGTTAAAATCTTAAATGTCAGAAATTTGAGGCAGGAAGTCAGTTTGTTGTTCGATTTGGGTCAAAATTTTACAGTTTGCCTTCATTTGGTTTTATTTCAATCATGTTCAATGAGGTAATTGAATTTTCTTTTGGGGGGGGATATAAACATATATATTAATGTATATATTTATATATAATATACTGAAGTACAGTAGCCAAACACACATGTACACACAAACATATAATAAATAATTTTGCTCTTCCTCAGGTTTCCTCCATTTTTCCCCCATTAAAGTCTTTTTAGGGAGTTTTTCCTAATTCAAGTTGAGGTCCTGAGAACAGAGGATGTTGTGCTGTTGTGCAGATTGTTAACCCCCCCCTCCCCCTGCCCGAGGCAAATGTGTGATCAGTGATATCCGGTTGTATACGGGCTACAGATAATATCAAGTTGACTCGTCTTGGTTTTGTAGAAACTCGGTCTCTGTGAGAACAGTGTTGACTGCCGACGTGAGGCGAGCGCTGTAGCTCAGCAGTCTGTTGTCAAAAATCAGCTGTTCCGGTTTCAGCTTCTGTTGTACGGCAGGTCTGCACAGATAGGAAACAGATAAACACATCAGCTATACACAACATGAGCTGAAGAGGTTCATGTTTCTACAACTGTGCACTTCTGCATCTGAGAGAAATAATAACCTTTAAGGATTATAATTATTTGAACTTTTCTGAGAAGTTGCTTTTTTTTTCTGTTGGTTCAGAAGGGTGAAAAGCTCTCAGTATCACCGTACCCATCAGCACCTGCTGCCTTTCTTGTTGTTACATGCACTATAGTTAGTGACATCATCCAAAACGCATCCTGAATCTATAAGTGAACTAATTTCAACTGCTGGATGTTTTACAAACTGTAATTTTCACCTTCAGCTCACCGTTAGTGGTGCACGTGACAGAATTTTAGGCCCAGTTGGATGTTTTTTTTGCTGAAATACTTCCTGGGAAGGTTGATTGGCTTTGCTCCTTAAAGGGGACATATCATACTTTATTTCTCTGTTATTTTTATACCTTTATGATGTTGGATATTTTATACTATTTATTATTTTATGATCTCTGTTTTTGCCTTTTGTTTTTAGCCGAATGTCTGTTGTTTTGCTTTTTCTTGTTTTATTGATCGATGTGATTTTAAATCGCTTGTTTCTTTTATTGTTGTTGTTGTTGTTGTTGTTGTGTGGACCGCAGGAAGAAGAGAAAAATAGCAAAAACGTACAGGTTGCAGCTTCACAAATGTTAATATTTACTGCTTTTCTTACTCTTCTGTGATAGTAAATTGAACGTGTTTGACGTCATCTTGGACTCTTTTTTTTTTGTCATTTGCTGACATTTTAATAACCAAACGATTCATCTATTAATAGAGAAAACAACAAGTAGATTAATCAATAATGAAAACAATCGTTAGTTGCACACATAAGATTTCATTAGAAGTACACAACCGACAGTCTACCTTGTGTGTTGCATCCGAGCGATATTCCTGTCAATCCAGGAGCAGCCTTTCTCTGAGTCCAGCAGTCCGTGGACGGTGGGACGGTAGACGGCTCGGGGGTTAACGATGATCTTGAAGTTGCTGTATTGAGTCTGTCCTATGATGGGTTCGTGGTGAAGGTGTTCCAGGATGTTCACCCCGGGCACTTTGTGCCAGTTGAGGCTCTCTGAGGGCAGATTTTCGGAGGCTGGAAGAGGCAGCGTGTTGGGGAACACGTTATTCTCAAACATATAACACCTGTCGACGCCGTATTTCTCCTCCAGCAGCGGCAGCAGCTCAAACCAGCTGGTGATAGAAAAAAACCAAAACACTTATTAAAACACTAGATGCTCAGAAGCACATACAAAACATCTATAAACATGCATTTATAAGTAGACACTTAAAGATATGCTGTATTTAGTGGGTAATATAATGAAATGTACATGTGTAATTCACAAAAAAGTATTTTATACAACAAAGGTAGTGTTTGTTACATTTTCTGCTCACTATGTTACGCACAGAACTGCTACTTCTGTATTTTACCTAAAAACGGTGATTGTTATTTTTAATTCAATATGTTGTTTGATATGTTGCTGTCTCTGATGCCTTTAGTTAGAGCACTTTGGAACTGGGTTAGAGAAAAGTGAAATAAAGTTATAATTACAGAATTGCATTAACACTGATATACAACATATTCCTAATGCCAGTGCGTGTATTGCATTAGTACATGAATTAATACTTATTCATATAAACTTTTTTATTCTTCTGTAAAGGTGACCTAAAGTGATGCTTTATAAATGCTTACAAATTCTTACAAGCACTTTGCAGGAGTGTGTGATCTAACGCTACGTTCACATGACATGCTGAAGTGGCCCAAATCTGCTTTTTTTTTTTTTTCATATCAGATCTGGGCCACTTGCATATGTGGTCCTTGATCTGATTCATGTCTAATCTCTGGCTGTGCGTCTCTCTTCTTTGCACACATCGCCTTCTCGTCATAATTCGGTGTGCCCGGTGAAAATAAGCATGGAAGAGAGCAGCATCAGTGACAGGGGGGTCAAAATGGAGAGACGAGGTAGTTTCAAGTTTATGGAGAAACTTCTATTCAAGCCAAACTGGAAGAAACTTATTGCAACCACATTGCTATCACAGCCATGTCATCCATATTTATGATTTGACAAATGATGTTATTGTTGTGATTCTTGTCACTTACAAACATGAAAGTGAACCGTCGACACAAAAAGATCAGATGTGACTAAAGAACTGGAGTTAGGCCTGTGATATGAACGTAGCCTGAGATTGTGTTTCATGTTGTCAGTGAACTGTCAAAAACAACTGTCAAAACAGAACAATTTATCAACGGTTTCATGTGTCTACCTGTTGACAGACTGAGGCAGTATGAGCTCATCTATATCCTGCAGGGCCACATATCTGGTTTGGTACATGTATCTGTAGAGACAGTCAGTGAGAGCAGCGATCTGGCCGTAGTAGTGGAGGTCACCTGGACCGTGTGAAGGCAGCCAGCCTTGAGACGGCTTCAGATAACTGGCTATCGTCCAAGGAATCACTTCTATTAAACCTGAGGAACCAGTGGAAGGATTAGGAAGCACGTCATACAAGGCCTTTTGACCTCTTTCAGCAAGATTGCCTTCCCAAGAAGAACGACATTCATTTAGACACAATGACACAATGATCTTACGATCAAATGACTAAGTCTTCTTGAAGTAACAAATTCTGCAGAAGAAGGAAGTCGGGGTGGATGAATCAAGAAAACAACAGACTTTGTTTCGCGTTTCCTCCTGACAGTTAACATGGATTTCTTTAAACCACCTTTAACTAACTACTTATTTTAACCCAAACCATGCTCTTTCACTCACCCTAACTGAGCTGTTTTTGTGCCAAAACGTATCAAAACATTAATCACAGTGTTGTCACATAATAATATAAATATTTGTGTGATTTGTTACAGTTTTGGAAGGGACAGGCAAGTTTTGTCCAGATCAGAAAATGCTAATTCAAGTCAATCTGCATGTATGTATTTTGTTGAATTTTTAGGACTTGTTGCTTTTATCTCAGTTATCTCCTTTTTTACCTTTGTGACCAGTTCATCCAATCAGTGGTTTCTTTCTTTCTTTCTTTCTTTCTTTCTTTATTATCTCGCCACTTCAGACCTAAATTTGACCCCCTAAATATGTTCAAAAACTCACCAATGTCGTAAAGAGATTGAACCAAAACTAAGGAAGTTTTAGTTCAAAACTAAGGAAGTTTTGGTTCAAAAACAGGAAGTCCACAATACACACATGAAAGTATGACTTTCCCCAGCAAACGCTCTCCTCCGAGGGCGTTAATGGTATCGGCTTCAAACTTTACTACATGACTAATGACACTGTGCTGAACAAAAGTTGTTAAAGACTTTGTAATAACTTGAACGGTTTAGATTTTATAAGCCCCGAAAGTTGCAGTGCCACATCACACCTTACAATGTAAACCAATGGGGAGGAAATCTATGGGCATGGACTTTGTGCCAAACTGAGGCTTCTGACGTCTAAACTATAAGTCTGATCACTTTCAAACCCGTATCAATGGATTTGCGATGAAAATTCCTACTAAAATCTGATTTTTAGTGTAAGATTTGGACAACGTCATGAGATTTATGAGGAGATTTCACAAGAAGAGTGACATTCTCCTCTCCAACTCCATTCAAATATATGAGTATTTTTCTGTGTCCAGCTGCAGTTACTTATTGTCTCTACACACCTGACAGTACACATGTCAATCAAACTTTGACCAGGTCATGTGGGTTAAAAGTCTTTACTTTTCTAAAAAAAGACTTGATGAAAATTAGGAAGTTCATTTCTTTTACACACAAACTCATCAAGAGTTTTCAGTTTACTAATTGAAATTCAAGTGAATGGGCCCAAAACTTGCATAATTTTGATGCCACAGGTGTGAGCAAGACAGACATGTCTCACCCCGCAGAAAATTCTCATCCTCGCACCGTTGAGATTTGATGCTTCGCCATGACAGAGGAAGTTGCTATAATTTTATTGTACATGCTCCAGTCTGCACCAAACTTTACATGTTTGATAAGACTCCCGGCATGAACACGTTTACATGACAACATTCCCGAAAACAGTCCGGGTCTGAAGACATCTGCATGCCTGTGACAGAAGACCTTTGACTGCGCTGCGGCTTGATGTGTGCGGAGGCGTGAGGGCCCATTCAACGCTGCTTGCAGCTTTAATTTTAATACATTTTGGAGTCCTGAATAAGTATAGTCATCCAGTTATTTCCAAGAAAAAAACAAAGGTTAGAAGTAAGTGAAAAAATGCATTACTTTCAGGGGGCTTCCTCTGTTTTTTTTTTAGCAGCAGCAGGCAGCTATTTTTAGCAAACAAGTTCCAATGAACTCACTTGGCACACAAATATAAATCCTGTTTAAGGTCAGGGGATTTCTGGGTATTGAGTAGTTTTGTTGAGATCAGTGGGCCTCATGCAAGAGCATTTTCATATTCTTATCCTACTTTCTTAACTGTCCAAACTTGTTGTAAATCAGTGCTTTCAGTCTGATGAATGTCACCTGTTCATGAGGAAGTGCGTGTGCTTGTGATTGGATCTTTAGCCTAATCAACACCCTTCAAATGTCCATACAAGACTACATTTTCAGCTCTGTTTGTTTTATTCACCAAAATGTTCCAAAAGATTAAAAATGCTGCCACTGTCAGAAATCAGCATCAGCATTTATCAGTGTCAGCAGTTGTATTAGAGGAACCGAAACAATTAGGAAACATGAATTCATCATGCTAAAAAACATCTTTATGAGAAGCGATCATGTGAGAGAATATTACAGCCTACAGTCGGTGATGTTATACTGTCAGATGTTGCACAGAGAGCTGCAGAAACAGCCTGAGGCAGCTGTACTGACATAAACATCAACACATCTTAAAAACTTCTCAGCAAATTAGCAGCCATAATGATGCTGATATGGTTTGTTTTTAGGTGTATGTTTTATTTTGGCTAATATCGTATCATATTTAAACTCCAAACTCATTCATTATAATTCTAAGTCAAAATGTGAAGTGTTTTTCCACTTGTGAAAACTCGTACAACAGCTCTGAACTTCAATTGTGCCTCAGAGAAAATTCTATTATGGCCTTTCACCCTCAGACAGTTAAATCACAAACGACCTTCAAGTCCTCCTGGGAGCAGAAAGACAATGCAGGGAAAAGGTCACTCGGTTGCTTTGCACACGCTGTTAACACAATAATGCTGAGAGGACAAAAATGGAAAACTGATGAATGGATAAAATACTTCTTCTGCAGTTGCCAGTGCTGTGCAGTGAGGAGAGACAACACAATCATAAAAAGACAACATACTCCACCTTTTTTTGTGTAGTAGTCCAGTACGCGCTGTGTTTCGGGGCTGCAGCTGCTCTTATAGACGACAACTCTGTCCACCCCCAGTAACCGCATCATTTCCAAACTCTGGACCATCTACAATACAACACAGGATTTAGTTGACATGCTCCAGGGACATATAACTAGTCTGCTAAAATGTCAACATAAATTCTGGGTTCCTCCATTATTTAAGGCAAATAGTAGAAAGAAGCATCAGAGGAAGTACTCTGTGGACTGTAACTATATATATGTCCTGTTTTGTTCTTCTGCCTGTGTTGGTCAGGATACTTGAGAAATAAGTTTTTTATCTTCTAGGTGTCTTTTAACAAAGCAAGAAAAGTTTAAAAAGAAAACTGTACAACCAGTGTTATGTGATGTTACCTGCAGAACGTTGGTGAAATTAAACATGGTGGAAATGCAGGTGGTGAAGTTGTAAGTTAAGGAGACACTTTCCACTTTCTGGTTCTTCACCTCCAAAAACAGGTTGTGACGTAAATCTAAAAGGCCACAGAAGAGAACCACAGACATATTTTCACATTTGCAATTTCTTTTCCCTTTTAATGTACAGCACATTCAAATAGAGGAGACGTTTGAATCAACAGGGAAGATATCAAATACTCTGCTGGGTAAAAGACGGCACACTCATTGAAACATAACCAAAACTTGTCCGATGACTTGCTGTCTAATAAAACTGGATGACTATGTGTAAAAAAGGTTTTGCCTGTTGCACCAGCTGAACATAAGGTGGATCAAAAGTTTGAACAACACTAACAGCTGCAATGTAATTAAAAATCAAACTAAAATCAGTATATATTATTTGGTGTTTGTCCTGACTTGTGTACTTCTTTGGACAAAATTTTACCACAAAGAAGAAATGTAAAGAAATGTGTCTTTCTTCTTCTTCTGTCAGTTGGATGTTGTTCTCTTCTCTGTGCAGAATGATGTATGTATGTGCAGAGTTTGTTTTCACGTTCATCTACTGAAAAAGGAAAGTTTCTCTGTGCTCACCTTAAATCTCAGTTTAAGGTGTGTACAGATGGGCATGATCTGTGACATCACCACTAGTTTGGAAACCAATCGTGCTCCAGCAACTATCATGGTTTGAGGTTGAAGAAGCTTTAAAGTCCCAACGACGGCTGCTAGATACTCCAACTGACTCCCATTCATAAAAGCCTCAACTTCTCTCTAGATATACAATCGTTTTTTTTTTTAATGCTCCTTTAATAAGATTTGAAGATAAGATAATAAGATTTTTGACTTATAGTTGCTTGAGTGATTGACAGACTGATAAGATAAATATGTTTTAAAATAACAATTGACCGCCAGTTGTGTTAGATTTGGCAGCCTGATTATTTGTGTGCACAAAGGAATTATATTTCAGAGATATTTTTTCAATAAAGACCTATTGTCAGACAGCTCCTTCTGAAATCTTGACCTTACTTTAAGCCTTGTGGACATTTATTTGTATTATGTCGCACCCACTGATTGCCACAGGTGGTGAAACCTGCTCTCTAAAGGCGCCTTTAGACTGTGCGACAACAATGATTGTGTACATTTATGGCATGTCACATTGTGTGAGACTCAGTCTGTCTTTGGTCTCCAAAGCTCCAAATCGATCATCGGTGGATGAATCTACCATTCTGCATTGACGACCAAAGACTTCACCATGTTTCTCTCATGATTGTCAACTTTTGTCTCAGATAGAACAAAATCACACAGTGTAAAGGGGCTTTAACTTCCGCTCGCTTCACTCGCTGAGACTCAGCCTGTCTTTGGTCTCCTTTGTGTACAGATGGGCATGATCTGTGACATCACCACTAGTTTGGAAACCAATCGTGCTCCAGCAACTACCACGGTTTGAGGTTGAAGAAGCTTTAAAGTCCCAACGACGGCTGCTAGATGCTCCAACTGACTCCCATTCAAAAAAGCCCCAACTTCTCTCTAGAAATACAATCGTTTTTTCCAATGTTTTTTGGAAATTATTGCTCCTTTAATAAGATTTGATGACTTATAGTTGCTTTGATGTCTGCTGTGTGGGCATTGATTGACGGCTGTGATTGACAGTTGGCTCACCTGCTGCTCTCCTGCTCTCTTAGCTAAAGTAGCTAACATTAGCCTAAGTGTGCAGCGCTTGGTGTTCCCAGTAAGCTAGCATTAGCTTGGGTCCGAGATAGCGGGGTGTGTTTCTAGGGCGTGAAAGGCAACACCCTGAACTCCTTATCTGGCTCCAAATGGAAAAGATGGCGCCGACCATACGCATAGCTCGCTACGTCCTTTATATACAGTCTGTAGTACCTACACAAATGTGATTGTTGACAATTTAAGTTTCCAGTTCACATACACTGAGAATTGGTTTTTCAGTGAAGGAGGAGACATTTCAAATCTGTTGTGAATGAGATGCCCTCGTTCAAGGCCTGTTCAACGCTCAGCAGGTCAGACTGTGGTTGTGCTTGGCTGCTTCTAGGTATGACTGTGTGTAATCAGGGTGTTCCTGCCTGGCTCAGTGTGAAAGTTGTAATAAAGATAAAATAAATCATACACAGTACATAACACTGCCAAGGCAAATTCCTAACCAATGCATTGAAGCTTAGACAATGTGTGAAAAAAGTTCTATCCTGTTGTGAAAAATAGAAAACTGTCCACAATAACTGCAATATCATTTTAGAACACATTTCCTTACACAAAAGATGAGAGTTAGCACTTTAACCACAGTCATTTTGTCAAATCCAACTGTCCATTTACTGTCTGACTACACTCTATAATAAGTACCGTGAGGCAATATTGTAAAAAAGGGCAGAAACTGACTGAGAAAACAAATTGATTGATTGTTAAGTTCAATCTTTAAATAATACGACACAAGTTATAATGCAATAAAACAGAAGCCTTCAGGACCTTCATAGTTGGTTGCAACATTGGACACAGCAACATGAGAGGGCGTCTCACAGTGCGAGGGGATAGGACACATGATGTCCGCTGTCCCGTACGCGAAGCCAAAGTGGTCACTGTGGATTTCGCTGACGCCTTCAGAGGTGTGCAGTTTGTCGTTGCAACAAAATTGGCAGCGATAGACTGGTGTCTCGTTCCTCAGCACTACTGCAATGACGCGGACCTGGCACAAGGAGAGGACAAGCATAAGTATGTTTATTTAATTATTTCTATTAATTAGATTTTTCTACTTTGTTTTTTTTTAAATCATTTTACATTTTTTTCTAATGTTCATCTGTAAAGTAATGTGAATCTTTTCTATTGTATTTCAATAAAGTAATTTGAGGGATTGACAGACTGATAAGATAAATATGTTTTAAAATAACAAATGACCACCAGTTGTGTTAGATTTGGCAGCGTGATTATTTGGGTGCACAAAGGAATTATATTCCAGAGATATTTTTTCAATAGACCTATTGTCAGACAGTTCCTTTTGAAATCTTGACCTTACTTTAACCCTTGTGGACATTTATTTGTATTATGTCGCACCCACTGATTGCCACAAGTGGTGAAACCTGCTCTCTAAAGGCGCCTTTAGACTGTGCGACAACAATGATTGTGTACATTTATGGCATGTCACATTGTGTGAGACTCAGTCTGTCTTTGGTCTCCAAAGCTCCAAATCGATCATCGGTGGATGAATCTACCGTTCTGCATTGACGACGAAAGACTTCACCATGTTTCTCTCAGGATTGTCAACTTTTGTCTCAGATAGAACAAAATCACACAGTGTAAAGGGGCTTTAACTTCCGCTCGCTTCACTGACCTGTTTTCCTCTGCGGTGCTCCATATAAGCCGATAACAGCAGCGTCTTTGTCCCGATGACCTCCACAAAGGGCACCTTTTGTTCCTGAGGAACTGCAGGAGTGATATATGTTAAACTCATTTGGTGCCTGATTGTTTTCTTTTCACAAAACACACTAAGCTGTATATTACTCTGCACTCACACTACAGCAACAGCAGAGAGCAAAAGAAAAATTCAGCTGGAGTGATCACACAGTTAAAGGGTCATTTTTGTACCATCCAGATCACATTTTCATGGTTTTGACCATCATTCCTATCAGTAATAATAACTGCAGAGATCTGGGAACATAGTGATATTTCTAAAAAAGAATACAGACAGGTCAAGAAACATTTTGCAATTTGTCAAAAAGTTGAGAAACAAAACCAAACTTGTTTGCAAGAGCCAAGTGAATTTGTGAAAGTGTCACCCAAAGCTTTCAAACCGACTTCCTGCAACAATTGAATTTTTTTGACCCTGACCTTCCTGTAGTTGTGTACTCACAGTTTTCCTGTTTCACCAGGTACTGTCACTTTAAAGTTTTACCCACAAACAAAGTGGTTTAGATAATCCGGATAAACTGTTGGTTTGTCTGCATTCTGCCTAATTGTCTGGCCGCTTGTTTTTCTTAATCTGTGGGACGGATTTGTAGTGACGTCGTTCCCAGATCTAAGCAATTAAGTTGGTGAGAAAAAATGTTATCATAACTGACAGAAATGATGGAGAAAACAATGAAAACTAAACTACAAAAAAACTACAGTCAGGTGTCCATATGAACAGTGAAAGAGGTTTTTCCTCACTGTAATCATTCCCCCTGTTCATATTGGCTGTGAAAACAACCCCTTCAAATCTGCTTTCAATGTAAGTGATGGAGGCCAAAATCCACAGTGTGTTTTTGCACATTCTGTGCAAAAATTTCATATAAAAGTTGATGTGAAGCTTATATGAGGCGTCAGCAGTCTTAGTCATATCAAGTGGATATCTGACACATTTACAGTCTTTCTAGCATCAAGTTCCCTTTTTGTGTTTCCTCGGACAGTGTTTTCTAGTTGAGCTGCGGTGGAAGTAAAGTAACAAAAAGAGGAACTTTGGCACTAAAAAGACTGTAACGTTGAAAGATGTCTACTTGATTTGACTCATTTGGACGCTGAAGCTTCATATTAGCTTCAGATAAACTTTTAAATACAGTTTTGCACAGAAGGAGGACTGTGGATTTTGTCCCCCATCACTTCCATTGTAAGTGCATTAGGAAGGGATCTTCTAATGGTCAGTATGAACAGGAGGAATGATTACAGCAAGAAAAACATGTTAAATGTTCATTTGGGTTCTTGACTTGTCTTAAGATGAAGTAACAAGAAGAAACAAGTGAACAAACATAAATTAAGCAAAAAAAGAAGATGAAAGTGAGCTGAAACTGTAGAAATTTAGTCACATAATTTCAGCAATGCAGCAATATTATGAATTTCTCATACAGAATAATCCACCATGTCTCCTAGAAATGATGTTTTAATACTAATAACTTGTTTTGTGATATGTTTTTAAAGGGGAATATATTTGCTGCCCGGGTTATGGTCAATGACAACAAGTGTAGAATTACATTCATTTATTTCATGGCTGTCAAAGATCAGGACTTTGATACACATGTTTGCATGTGTGGTGAAGTTTGGACAATAAAAGTTCTTTGTTTAAGTTCAGGGAAAGAATGTGGGTTTTCTTTTTGCAGACAAAGTAAACAAGTACAGTAATATCCTGTGTCAAGTGCCAAGATCCTGCCTTTTTTGATTATTAAACCATGACTAGACTTTCTCCTAAGTTTTGTGAGTTTGTAGACATAGCATTAAAAATGTTTAACCATGCTTAATTGCAATGAGTGACTGTTGTATTGCATCAGTGGATACTGTGGAGAAAACAATTGAATACAATTGAGAACAATTGCTCCTTTCCTGTGATAGTGTATGAGAAAGTGCTTTTTAGGCCAGCATCATAGACTTTATATAAAGATGTAGGTAGTGAGGTGCAGCTTATGGTTGGTACCAGCACCTAGCAACCGCTGGTGGCATTATACTTTAAGGTACTTCTACACTGGCTTTGGATTCAAGTCGTGGTAGTTGCTGCTCAGCCCGTGTGAATCACATGATGAACCTGGATGTTGTAATTACATGTTTTGGCTGCTATTTCAAATTGGCTTCACAGTCTGGCGCTGCTTCCGTGGGCAAAAGATGGGGGCGGAGATGCAGAAGTGAACTCTAGGACACCATGGCATCACTGTTGGGTGTGGTGCAACAGGGCCCATTTCTGACCTCACCTTAACACACCTGTCAGTGATGCTGGCTGTGCAAACAGACTTGATGTCAGGTTACTCCTTAAAAACATTTCAGGTGGCATTATTTTTCTAAATGTATCTGCTGTATCAACTTTGTATTACATAAACATCATTTCTAGGAGACAGGGTCTTTAATATACAGTGTACTGGAGGAGAAATCCAATGTTTTGATTAGTTTACCCTCCTTTTTCCACTTACATCAACTTCCAAAGGGTGAGTTCTATGTAATAAATGTTATCTCATTTTTTTCAACATCAGAAACATCATAGCAACAGAAACATTTCTGTGAACCAAGAATGATTGTGAGTAACAGGAAAAAGGAAAAAAATTACAATCAACAGCTAATGAGAACAGGAAGAGGAAGACACATTTACTATATTTAAACTTCTCACAAACTTCAGTAGTGATTGGTATCAGTTAGTTTACCATGTTTTCTTGCACATTTTGCTGGCAGTGGTCTTGGCACCGTGACCTCATTCTTCCTGTAATAAATGATTTGGGTGAGATCACATGACCGAATGAAAAAATGTTCAGGTGCATTTTTAGAAAGAGCACTTCTAAGAAACTGTCCTCTCAAGAAAAACGACAGCATGAGAACAATCGTTCCCCTAACTTAAACTAATCAAATCTTAACTAGAGGAGTTGATTTGGAAAGCACAAATGGTGTTAAAAATGGCGTCAAATGTGTTGATCTGGTGGGCAATTACAAACTTCTTCTTGAGACAAAAAGGCCCAGTTTTGAGTAAATACTGTAACAAAAAATACTGTGACAAAAAACTCAGTCAAATGTAACATTCTACCTTACATTTGCACACTCCTCATCTGCATTTCCTAAAGTCTCTGCTGACATATAATAAAACATTGTGTGTTTAGGTTGATGACCAGCTGCACTGATTGCGTGATTTATATGTTTACACACTGTGATCTGTAAAATACCAATCCAAGGTGCATTTATAAACTTATAAACTGTTGATTAATTACTGTTATTTGATCCATTTTTATCATTCATCACTTTATCCCGTGACACACCTTGTAAAGTCTATTTTGATATGAGCGCTACAAACTGATCACTGATTACATTTCTGCCATTTCATAATGATAATGAGACGTCACTGCCGACGATGGTTTACAGGAATATGTGTTGTATTAATGATATGGATGATGTAGGAGCTGTATATAAGTTTGTTTCTATTTACGTAATTTACTGATTTTTTTCTTTTTTACATACTTATGTTTGTAAGCAAAGGGGGTGGGGGAGAAATCGGGTTACAGCAGATCAATTTTGCACCACAATCAGTGAAACTGTACGTCTTTAGCTGTTTGGTTTATGTTGAGTGTGAGAGTGAAAATAAGGCTTGTGCACATGTGCCTATTCTCACAATGACTGTGATTCATTGCATATGCACGACTTTATGTATCTAATGAAAAGAATATGTCTGCATATTTCTGGCTTTGTGCATACACACAGTTTTGGTCATGAGCCCAGACACTGTAAAGTGCCAATCAAACCACAACCCATGTGGTTGTTACAAGAAACAAACCCTCATTACTGAGACATAAATCAGAACCTAATTATATTTCATCAAATAATAATCTGTCAGACAAAAAGCCACAAAGTACATAACCAGCAAAAGCCCTTAGTGGGGCGTTTTTCACATTAGCTTATTTTTAATGCATTTGCATTACAGTCATGTTAATGTAGTATGACAGTTCGGTTAGATTGATGGCTTACACATTGCCATGGTATGTTGTTGGTCCACAACACCACGCAAATGCCCTGTCACATCATTAAAAGGAAGTCTTTTTATATTTCCAGTAAAGTAAAGAAGCAGCACAGGTTTCAGGTACAAACAACTCATTAAAAAGAAAGAACAAAATTCAAAGGAGGGCGCAGAAAAACTCATTAAGAAACTTACAACTGTCTACGGGTTAATTACTGTTCTCGTAAATATCATCCAAACTCAAAAGTGAAACCTGCTATAACATGTTTGGCAGATCCCGTAATACAGGTACTAAAACTACACAACAACTAAATTAATCTTACGCTGTGAAACAGTTGTTGACCTCAGCAGTTGTTGTAAACACAGCAGTACAATTGTTTCAATTATTAAGAAACACAAAATGCTGATTTTTCATCTTCAAGTCAGACAGTTGACTTTAAGTTTCAACAAATTAATTCCCCATACGCCAGTTTTGTTATTTCGTTATATTCCAAACAATGATCTATTATAAAGACCATACAATCTAATCAATATAGACACTGATTGGTCCATACTGTAAGCCCCTCACGACCACGATGGAGTAGCTGAGGTATGGTTTTATTTACCACTACAGCCCCGGTTACGAGTGTTTCTGCAAATCTTTTACATGTATTTCCCAACGAGTGAGTGCATGCGCGTGCTGACTGAAAGCACTTTTAAAGTTACTAGGTATATATATAACTGTAATATAAGTGGTTCTGTATACTAAAAAATAGTAAAATACAAAGCATAAAAGACACAAGAGAAATGATTTATACATTTGTTGAATATGAAAATGTAGTTTAATGTCCAGTCAACAGTGAGAGCTCAGAGCCTGCTGCGTTTTATGATTCATATCAAATGGGGATGGAGGAAATCCACAAAACCAAGTGTGAAGATGCTTTTAGTCATAAATTATATAATTATTATAAAAAAGCCAATAAACACACGTGTAGCAGCAGATAAGCAGGCAGAATATAAAACCCTATTCATAGTGATAGTGATAGTGTTCAGAGCAGTATAAAGACAGACTGTTAAGTTCCTATGTTTTTATATAGTATTACATAATATTACATATTTGTAAAGTGTATAAAGACACCTGTGATTGTCTATTGTAACAAAATTTACTTTATTACTACCCAGCTGAAGCTGCCCGAGCTGTACCTACCTATTAGTTACCTATTCTATGTTTTACTTGTGCTTTTATGCACACAAAGGCAGGACAGCACAATTCATAAACACAGAGGCAGTCAGAACAAGCAGAGGGGCAGCTGGCAGCAGGTTAGTAAACAGGTAGCAGAGTAAGTATAATCAGGAGCATAGGAGCAGGTACAAGATCAGGTAACAGATAACAGGCAGGAACAGGTGACAAAGGTGATAAAGCATCAGGTTGGCAGCAACATTGACAGTCTGGCAAGGAGTGAATGAAAATGGACCTTGACTCATAAAATCAAGCAAATTGTGCAACATAAGATCATTTCCTCCTTCATTTATTTAATGGCATCTAGCAGAATGGGCTTGACAGAAATTGAATATAATATGTATAAGTGTGTTTTTATTTTCAGGTTCTGTATCTTCTCCTTCCTTTTTGTGTTTTTGTCACACTTACATACAGCAGGTCTAATACATATGATGACAGAATTATGCATCTAAGTTTACTTTCTTGAAGCAGCTTCCACCGAGTAACATGAATAATTAGCCTCTTGTATCTGTTCTCTTTCTTTCTTTCTTGCTTTCTTTCTTCTTTCTTTATTATATCGCCACTTCAGACCTAAATTTGACCTCCAAAACATGTTCAAGAACTCACCAAATTTGGCACGCACATCAGGTCTGGTGAAAAATTTGATACGATGTAAAAATTATCCCCCAAAGTGCCAAAATGTGCTCTCTAGCGCCACCTATGTAACTAAAATGGCCGCCACGGCCCGTAGGAATGCAATAGAGAGATCGAACCAAAACTCAATTATTCGTCTCATTAAGACCTACAAATCATATGTTGACACCCCTGACCTAAATCCAACAGGATGTTTGCAATACACCCATCAAAGTATGGCTTTGTGCCAATTTTGGACCCCGAACAAACGCTATCTCCTCTGAGGGTGTTAATGGTATCGGCTTCAAACTTTAATACATGACTTATGACACTGTGCTGAACAAAAGTTTTAAAAACTTTGTAATAACTCGAACGGTTTAGATTTTATAAGCCCTGAAAGTTGCAGTGCCACATCACACCTTACAATGTAAACTAATGGGAAGGCATGGACTTTGTGTCAAACAAATGGTTCTGATGTCTAAACTATAAGTCTGACCACTTTCAAACCTGTATCAATGGATTGGCCAACGTCATAGGATTTATGAGGATATTTCACAAGAAGAGTACTCGAAAGTCCTGCTCTCCAACTGAGAGGGAGAAGGAGGGAAGAAAGGGGGGGGGGTGGATAAAGTCAGACCTGTCAGCCCAGGTCAATGAAGTTTGTATCTAAAACTATGTGGAAGCAGTAACTGTTCAAAAAAGGGTGGGTTCACTCACACTCTCCATTCAAATATATATATATTCAAATATATTCAAATATATGAGTATTTTTCTGTGTCCAGCTGCAGTTACTTATTGTCTCTACACACCTGACAGTACACATTGTGTCACCCTGCAGAAAACTGTCATCCTCACACATCCTCACATCCTTGCTATAACTTTACTGCACATGCTTCGGTCACACCAAACTTTACATGTTTGTAAAGTCAGACCTGTCAGCCCAGGTCTGGAGACATCTACATGCCCGTTACAGAAACCCTTGGACTGCACCACGCCCCGTTCAACGCTGCTTGCAGCTTTAATTATTATCAATTTATTTTTATTGGTGGCATATAACATAACAAAAAAGACATAGAAACATAAGAAGAGGCACTTGGATGGTGTCAGAACATATAGACATTAAGAATAATAATAATGAAAATGGAAGGTGCCAGTGTCCCACCTGGCCAGCATACCTGGGGTGGGGGTCCACCCCAGAAGAATAATCATAATAGGATTTTGTTATTGTTGTTGTTACAAAAACGATTTGGGTGTTGCGTGGCAGGAATATGACTTATAAAGACTGTAGACTGTTTACTGCACATGAAGCCTGGTTTTTCATACTGAATTTCAAGTTTATTTGTGTGGATTACAAAATTTAAACTTTGTGATGTGTGTATTTTCAATATATGGCATGGCTTACAGACGGTCAAATATGCAGAGCAGACTGAGTAAAATGAACGGAACAGAGAAATTACTGTAGTTGTTACATTTAACTCACACCGATGTTTCCTCCTTGTGCTGTCAACTGTTTTTATAGGGACTAAAAAGTACTATATATCCTATCCTATATAGACCCGATACTCTATATCTGAACCACATACAATCCAACAATTGGAGTTGGTCAAATGAAACTCTGGATATTTGATTCATTGTCGCCTCGCAGCAGATTAGACCAGTAAATTTCACCCACCTGTCAGTCCAAAGATTGAGCATCAGGATGAGAGAGATGAAAATGAGAATCACGCCAAATGTCAAATGTCGGACCTTTTGCTTCAGCTTCCGCATCAGATTGTGATCCATCACATTTATATAATGCCTCGATGCTGCTGCTCGGATTCTTCTCCCAGGAAACCTGCATAAGCAGAGAATCAAGTGAGTAACTCTTACCCTTAAATCAGATGTCTCAGCTCCAAGTTGATCAGGAAGCTGATGTAAGAGGTAAGATGAGACACCATTTGTTAATGTAGACATAAAACAGGTTAGTTAAAAACAAGATAGAGGTGTGAGCATAGTTGTTCACTTATGCGTGTAAATTATAAATTGTTCAAACGTAATCTGGGTGTGACTCACTGAATAGAGGTAGAGTTAAGCAAGTCACCCTAAAATCACATGTAATTTTTTTCTTTTAATCTCTTCTGGATAATTTGACAATCAGGTTTATGTTACGGCCACCAACTGTCTGAGAAACTGCAGGCAGGCATGATGAACACCAACAAATCAGAGGTGCAAATGATAGCTATAGTAAATTTATATCACTTTGACATTGCAAAACAAAACATAGTTGAGGAATTCATCCCAAAAAATCCCCAATTAACCCAGAATCCCAAAGTGCATTCATTTAAGCTGCAGATTTGTATCAGTTCTCAACAGCGACGCACTTAACAACTTCATGCGCGCTGTTTGTTTCTTACTGAAACACACATTGGGAGTTATCTCCTCAGTTTCATACATCTGATGTTTATTTTTTGAACTGATGTTTTGATCCAATTGGAAGTGCTCCAGTTGTCACCTAACAGGAAAGATTACCCTCATGATAAAAAGAAACCAAAGCTGGCTGTTGGTAGGAGATGGAATGTGAACTACTGGTCACATACACTGTAAGATCAGTTATTTGCTCTAACTTCCTTGTTCACAAAGTCAATGGACAGAAACAATTTCATGCCCCCACCACAGACTGTATATAAAGATGGACGTAGCGAGGTGTGAGGTCACCTGCTGGTTTGTATTGGAGCTGGTTTGAAGCAGAGTTGCAGCTTATGGTTGGCGCCATCTTTTCCAAATAAGGAGTGCGGGGTGTTGCCTTTCACACTCCAGAAACATTCCCACTACCATGGATACAAGCTAACGCTAGCTTACTGGGAACATTCAAACCCCCAGGAACAGCGCGGGGCTATGAGGCCAATTTGACATAGCGGCCAAACCGTGTATTTACAACGTCACGTGATCCTAATGGCCCAAAAAGACTTTTTTCCATAGACTTACATTGTGAAAGAGACGTCCGTAAATCAGCGGATACATTTCTTTGAGCATCACAACCCCCGCGAAATGACTTGTCTCACTATCAGAATTTGATTCATTTGGTCCGATCACATTTTGAAAGCCTAAAAGAGCCGCACGATTGAATTGTTTTATCCCCATTCAAGTTAACTGGAGGGCTAAACCGGAAGTAGCCGGCTCGGCCGGTGAAAGCCAATAGGGCGCTTGCTCTATGGGCCCAATGATCCCGGGAGATCCAGGTAATTTTGTACGTGGAAGTCAAACTTTTTTGGCTTCATGCACCACTGAGCAACTTTCATAAGAATGAACGGGCCCCCGCCTCTGACGCTGTATCCAGTTCTCTTTATACATCCATGGGAACATTGAGCACTGCACAATTGGGCTAACTTTAGCTACTTTAGTTGAATTGTGCTAGCAGGGCAATCAATCAGTTTCAATCAAGTAACATTAAACTTTGTGAAATATTGTGACAATAGTCCGACTCAGTACGAGCCCCGGAGCCGGGGAGAGCAGCAGGTGAGCCAACTGTCAATCACAGCTGTCAATCAAAGCAACTATAAGTCTTCAAATCTTATTAACGGAGCAATAATTTCCAAAATGACCACCAGCACACTTATTAGAGAGCCTGAATTTAGAGATTAAGACCATAATGACTTGTTGAAAAAAATGATTGACTTAGTATTTCTAGAGAGAATCTTCAGGCTTTTTGAATGGGAGTCAGTTGGAGCATCTATCTGCCGTTGGTGGCATTTTAAGATACTTCCACATTGGCTTCAGCCTCAAGCTGTGGTAGTTACTGCTTTAGTCCCCACAAGATGAAAATGTTTCAACTTGAGCTAGAAATTTGTGCATATCTCATCTGCATCATAAATGTACAGATATGAAAGGAGAAAGGAGGGACTGGAGGAAAATAACTGAAAAAAACTTGAGTTGCTGGTGAGGTTGAGCAAATGACACAAGGTAAAAATGTGTTTCTTTTTCTGTCTGAACTGACCTTGGGAGAGCAGCAGCTCTCTAGTATCCAGAGTGTAGTATCTATCTAGTTTCTATCTACTGTTATCTACTATTTTCAGCACGTTCTGTAATTGCTGTGTCAGGCTCATGGCAGTATTCTGCAGGTAACGGCAAAGATTTGTGGGGCATATACTACTCATCGACTTTTCCTTTTTGGAACATGTTAGTATGACTTTTATCTGACCCTATGTATTTTACTGATTTTGGGTGTTGGACAGGTGACCTAAACATTCCATAATCTGCATGTCATTTTAGGTAATATGATATAGCCCTTCTTGGGGGAACCTTTTAAATACAAATAATGGGTCCATGATCAAGTTTGGAACTGTTCCAGATGTGGTATGTAATGATACATAATATGTTGTGAGGTAGCTGTCGATCACTTGATGGATGGCTCCCAATTGAATTAATGACCATGGAAAACCTATGTTATTCAAGTGATAAGATACAGATGTGTAACCCTATATAAGTTGTGCATCGACAGTGGTACGGTGCCCAGACCATCTTTGTACATGGAATGGACCCAATGACCATCGTCTAATAAACGTCTTCAAAATAAGAACTTCGCCAGCTCTTCCTTTGAACGATATCATCACACATCCTTCCTTTCAGAACATTACGTATAATTTTGACTATTTGCTGGGAGGTAATGCGCCCCAGCTCTTAGCAGAGGTTATTTGTACAGTCTCTTCCTGTTAAGATAATCGAAATTAGAATAGCAGAGACTTGGCATCAGTCGGTTTTAATCTGCAGAGGTCCAGGACTCTAAGCATTCACGAGAAGCACATTACATGTTCTGTAAGGATTGGATGATTTCACCATATACCCTTTGCTGACTGTGAGATGATACTGTGAGACATCTGTTTTGCAACATATCATTCTCTGCCTCCTCAGAGGAGGTGAACAGGGGGACAGCAGACTTGGTGACTCTCTTCAACCTCTTCCTCTGCCCCTTAGGCTGGATTCAGACCAACAGTGTTGAGACAAAAAGGCAGCCTGATAATTAATTTCTATGCTGAGACCACTACTTTGACACAGCGGGGGTCTAAACACAGAAGACTCTAGCAAAAAAACACTAATAAATTATAATATTTCAAAGTTCTAATTCCTGCCTTCAAGGATTTTAAGTAAACATGCATGGGGGAAATTTATTAGAAAGAAAACAGAAAAAAAATGAAAGTAGTTTCTTGTGTTACTATCTTTTTATCATAATTTTTATTCATCCTAATTGTTAGAGCCGTTTGTATCTAAAACTGTGGTAAGGTTACTCCCTGGTTGCCACAGTAGGTGGCGTGTTGAGCAGCAGCGTACGGAAATGTATATGTAGAGGAAGAGGCAATTACTCCTCAGGTGTGCTACTTACCGGGAGAAGCACACAGTTTTTTTTGACTGCCGTTTAGGGGCTAATCTTTAAGCCTTTTTATTGTTTTCATGCAAGTTATAGATATAAGTGTATGGATAGCAAATGCTTTAGTGGTGCACGGTGATAAATAAACACATCTGAAGCGCAAGTCCAAGGATGTTTGATTTAGTACATGGAGCCGCCGCATGACGACGCGTCAATTACATGTCCCGGTAACAGCCCCTCACTGTGGCTTAGGTTTTGTTTTTGTCGAAATCAAGTCAATACACTAATAATCAGAGAGAGAAGCAATTGTCTGGCATTAACATCTCTAAATGAGGTTTGAAGATTTGCTGAAAGTAATGTTTGCTGCTCTGACTCGGGAGGAGTCTGGCTGCAGGTCTCCTCTGTGGCTCCGCTCTCAGGGCAGCTCCACTGTCAGAACAGGGAATAGCATTTTTTTTTTTTACTCGCATTAAAAACCTTGAAAGAAGATATTAAACATGCCCACGGTTGTTTTCATGAGCCATATAGAGAGGTCAGAACATGACTGTGACTTGTTTGGTGTGGCAATTCATGTTTAGTTGTTTAAATAGTAGCTATATCAAAGAAATGTTAAAAACATAGTGTAATGTATTTTTGTTGTGAGTTGCTCTCTGTATTCCTCCAGTTACCATACTGCATCAATGTTAGCAGAGAGTAGTAAATAAAAATATATAAAGCATTGTGACTCATTAACGCTGACTGTCTTCTCTTCCACACTCAGTATCTTACACGCAGTATTTACCTATGTATGTGCATTATCCAAAACATCAAATAATCTGAATGTTTTGCTCCCTGCTAGTTGTGCTGTTAAAATAGCTTATGTCATGTTATCAATTTGTGTGAATCTAAATCACCTTAGCTACCGAATGTTATCCAGTCAGACTATCTATTACGCCAAGCCTAGTGTTAGCTCATTAAGTCAATTTCACATACACAATGCAAACTTTGCCATATATAGTATATATAAAGCTCGTTTTGGTAGATTTCTCATATATCAATAGATAGGCTATAGGCTATGGCTGGGGTCGGCAACCTATGGCATGTGTCCCCGCTGTGGCATGTGAGGCCATTAACACGGGCATGCGTTTTATATCAAATATAGCCTAATGGTGAACTAAATGAACAATTTGATTTAAAATAATACTGAAATAATTAATTAGTCTAAAAATACATCATTGTTTTTGATAGCAAGCGAGCGCACTTCATCATACTTCTCCTGATTTATAAGCACATAGTGGCACAATAAAGCAATATTTATTGATTGATTCAATCACTTTACATGGTATGTTCACTACATTTAAATAATTCATAGGACACTAAAATTATTGCAGAATTATTTAATATATCGATGGCCAAAGCGCAAAACCTCCTCTCTGCAGAATTTTCCAATTGGCGAATTTCACTTTCGATGATGAGAACAAGGAAGGCTGCTCATATTCAATCTGTCTGCAAGATAATCCCGCCCTACGTCGTGACAGAAAAGTCACACAACAAAACAAAAACACAACGCAGAGTCCCTGGATGTGTAGAGAGGCTACAGCACGAGTGTGTTACACAATCACTTTCATTTTTAGTGAAAAAGGAAGCAAATACACTGAATTTAAGGAATTTCCCACTTAAGGAGTTCTGACCCTAGTATACAACAATGTAGTAACTATTACATTTACTACATCTTTTTACCTGAAAACAAACTTAATTTTATTTTTAATTTAAATTTAATTATTAACTTAATTTAGAGCATTGTTTTGTAGAACCTCTTCCAACTTGCACCAAGTACAAGAGCTCCTATCTGCACTTTGCAAGGCATTAATATCTAGTCGGTATTGTTAACACATAATATAATAATATAGTCCAAAAACTGAATTATGTATTGGGTATCCTTAACAAATAGCATTCTGCAAGAAAACAACTTTTTTTTAGTTTTCTCAAAAAAGTGCATTTTTCAGATAGGAGGTTTTGCTCTTCAGCCATCGATATATCATTGATAAAATCACACTAAACAGCTGTGACAGCTGATAGTTCTGTAGCTTTCGTATTCTGGAGGTCTAACGAATGTATTTCCTTCCTCATAAAGCTTGCAGTCTTCTTCTCTGCCTTTGTTGGCACCTTACAGCCAGCTGTAGATCAGTGGAATAGTTTGAAAGTCATCAGTGTGTACAGTTCATGTGCATCCACAAAACCAGACACCACTAATTTAAAAAACTGCTCTGTATTACTACCAGAAGTTAGAAACTCCACACGTACCTTTAGTGTGAACATGCTTTCGGGAAAGTAGAAGATGTTGCACTACCTGCAGGTGCAACAAAGCCTAGTGTTGACATAGTGGATGTGGTGCGCCACCCATGGCGTGACATTTGAAAGTTAAATTAACAATATGTAAACAAAATTCTGGAAAAGGTCAGAAAAGCTCCGGTTCTGGTTTCTGTGCTGCTGTTTATCTGTTTATTGTGTTTCACAACTTCTTGACAGTCTTTCTCTAAAAAAAAAACAACTGATTTTAGACCTGGCAGGATATTTTGGCTTTAAACAAAGCCTTGACTACAACATCGATTTAAGAACTCGAACACAGTCCTGATGAAGACATGACTGTAAAAATAATGAGTAAATAATAAATAAGTAATTATTAGGATGTCTTCCCTGAAGGCTAAACTTTCATTGTTGCTCATAAAGTCAGAAATATTTATCGTTATAGACAAATACATAATATTTGAAACTAAGTTTTCAGGGACTTTAAGTAAATTCTGTCATTCAATTTCACAGTTTCTCTCTGTAAATTGCATCTGAGGCATTAATTAGTTAACAGTGAGCTGAGTGGTAAAAACTGTACTTTCAATACAAACACTCCTGGGTTACTTTCAGGGAGTGCAACACTGCTGACTAATCATTACAGATATGTAGGTGATGGTGGAGGGTGGAGGACCACACATGATAGTAAATATATTTCTAATATCGCAATACCAAGAGTAAACATTGATTACATGCCGGAACTGCAGATTCTATGAGTACTGGTGGAGCTCTCAAAGGGTTATCGAAATGGGTGTTTTAAATTTGATACATCCATTTCGATAACCCGCCCAGTATGATATAAAGTGTTTATCTATTTACACATCTAGCAGACACAAAGCAACATTTGCAGAACTGCGGCTTACGGTCGGCACAGTCCGTACGGGGTGTTGCCTTTCATGCTCCGGAAACACACTCCGCTACCTTGCATTATCCCAGGTTTTTGTTCAAGACTATTGATCAATTGGTACATCCAGAATCGCCAAATGTTCTTGCTGAATGCGATGCTTTTTTTTAAACCTAATTCACAGAGAAAGTGGAGTCTATCAGGGTCAATGTTATGCCTTGTATGACGTTCACTGATGTGAATCCCCCATAACAAGACACCCTGAGCCACTTCATCCCGATTTCTCTTACTGAAATGTTTAATATAGTATCTGACATGAAAGTGTGCTCTTGTCCATTGGATGTAACGCCAACAAAGTTCTTAATTAATATAATTGAAACATCCCTGGTTGCTCTCAATTTTTATCCTGTTTTATGGGTTTTCCTATTTTTAATTATAGTCAGGTTGGCTTTTTAATGTTGTTTGTTTAGCACTTCTTTCTTTCTTTCTTTTTATTCTTTCATTGCTGTGTGTTTTTATGTAATTCTATGTGAAGCACTGAAAGGTGCTACATAAATAAAGATTTCATTATTATTGAGAGGAGAGAAAGATTAAAAACTTTCTCAGGCAAAGTGCTGAAGAGGGAAGTGTGCACACCACACACAGGAAGTCTGTGTCCACTGTGTGAAAAGTGTTAAGATGAACTCGTCGATGATATGTAAAGTGCCAGAGCAAATATGGTTTTGAGGTCAAACTGTTGTTTACACAGACGACTGCAGCTGACATGTGACAACCCCCCTTCCTTCAACATCTATTTCACATGTACAAATGAATCCACAAATGTTTCCATATCACTTTACACGTATTTTTGTGGTACAACTATTGACATTTGCAAAAACTATATAATTTTATGTGATATTAAAATAAGTATTTACAGAGTAAGTTATGCATATTTGCAAATTGCTCTCTGCAAACAGACGGGAAGCGATCCAGAAATGTGCAAAACCATCCAGAAATGTGTAAATGATTAAGCTTGCTAATACCTTTTAGCTGGGCCAGCTACCTCACAACAGACAAATCTCTCCCCAGAGTGCTACGGATTAGTAGGGCAAGTATTTTTTTCCTGCTTTGACCTCCCTATCATTACAGTACATTTTCAAATCCAGGCTATAGTTAACATTTGGGTGTCTTATTGGATAAGTTAATCAAAGCCATCTAAAGAGGTTAACATTTTCATCTAAAGTTAACTGTAATTCATTGTCTGGTCACCGTGTAAGAAGTTAGAAATATGTGTAATTGTGACTAAAATTCAGTGTCCTGGGTGACAAATATTAAAAGCTTCTTCACGGTGTAATGCACTGCAATAAGTGTTACCATTCAAAAGCATATTTTCTTTGGTTATTCATTTAGTTAGTGTGACTAGCTCAGGGAGAGGTTCACTCATTGCTATACTTGTAGTCAGTTTGTGGCGTTGTTTTGAATTGCTCTGGACAGACTCGCCAAAAATTGAACTTCATGTCCACTGGTTTCACAGCAGTGACCTATGAGTGTGCTTCCTCCATGTATTCCTCAGAAACAAGAAACACTCAACCACTTCTACAAACTTGTCAAATTTGGCTTCCAGTCCTCGTCAGCTACACATCCTGTCACAAAAAATTGGTCAGATAATGCTTTTAACACACTAAATCTATCTTTAAACATCAGGTCTTTGGCAGGAAAAACATTCTTAATCAATGATTTTATTGTCAAACACAATCTTGATTTTATGTTTTTTTTTAAATTGAACCTTGGTTAAACCGCCGAGGAGGTGGAGTTGCCATTTTGTTTAATTATTCCCTCCAATGCAAGCAGATATCTTATTGAAATTTTGCTTCTTTTGAATATGTGGCTCTTCAGCTGAATTCCTCCTCTTGAGCTATATTCCTAAATATTTACAGGTCACCTAAATACTGTGCAATATTTTCTGATGACTTTAATGAATTGCTGTCTATAATCTGTATTGTCTTTGACTGTGTAGTTATTGTCGGTGATTTTAACATCCACGTTGACAACCCAACAGGACAACGGGACTGTTTACTTTAAGACTGTTGTCTCTGTGCACACAAATGATCATACAGAGGTAACCGCCAATTAAATAAATAACCTCGTCTTGCCTCAAGGACTTTCCCGCGACACAGTGTTCATAAGCTTAAGTAAAGTTGTGGTGCAATACTGAGCAAACTTTGAAATTTGAAGTTCAGTTCTTACTGTACACAGGTGCTGAGTTACAAACATGGGAGTGAATGGGTCTCCATTGACATTAATGCATTATATAATTCATACACTATACATCTCATCTTAATGGGTCATTTTAATGAGCTTAAGTAGAGTTGATTAGTGTGCAATAGTGAGTATTTTGAAATTTGAATGGACTTTCATGTTTAAGCCTTTTATGACCAAGTGTTTCCTCTCACATGTCTGTCAGGAGCTGTAGGGGAATATTTGTTTGTCCGGATGCTGATGGTTCTCAGCAATGAGCTGAAATTTTACAGATGAAGTTATGTAAAACTGTGATGAGGTTCATAATATCAGTACACGAGATGGCTGGTAGAGGTACAACCTGCGTAGCTCATTCTTTTTAATTTGCACATAACACCATTTGGGGTTGGTTTCTCAATGATAGACTTTGACTATAGAGCAAACTAATAGTCACACTTAAGAGAGACGTCTAAATTCATCATTTGCACAAAGCCGTCTTGTTCTTGACTATTTCAAGTAGGAGTAATTTGCCATGGATTTCTGTGTAAATTAAGACCTATCTCAAACTAAATAACAAGGCTGATTGCATGACTATGTCAAACCACTCAGAGCTGAGCTGCTGTGACTTCGTACTGTGGCAGACCTCAGACCCCATTTCCGGGTTACTGCGCTCTCTTACTGCACACTCTTTTCCTCCTCATTGCTTACCTCACAACAATGTTAGCAAACTATGAGCCATGATGTCCTGGTTTTTTGTCATGTGGTGCCACTGGTCAGAGGTTATCACTGATTGTTACCACAGAAACAGTGGGCAGGTGTCACTGATTGTCACCATGGAGACATGGGTTTTAGTTCTGAGTTAGCCTTGGGGTAGGGTGGCTAACTTTTTAGGCTTAAAAAGTATTCATTTTTGAGAAAGTGTCTAACTGACATTAGACTGATCTAAGAGCGAAATCAAGACTGGTCTAACACAAGTAGAACAAGTAACTTTGGAGTGTTAATGGAAAAAAGTATATCAACAGATTAATTGATAATGAAAATAAATCTTAGTTGTGGACTTTCCTCCCAAAGTTGTAACAATTCATGGGCATTAGCTCCTGCCACGAGTCCTTTGGTTGAAGATATCCCAGCAACCCTTTGTAGAAGGGTTAGTCTCGCCTTCACCTCATTTTTACCTGCCTAGCCCCGCATAGTCACTTTTACCTAGCTGCTCACGGCCACTTATGTCACTTCCCTTTTTTTCGTTAGTACGTTGCTTTCCACATAAGGGAAACGCCAACAGCACAATCAGATCCCATTCAATTGCCATCTGAGCGTTTTATAAATACCCATTGAATACACACACAGAGAGAAGTGTGTGGCAGAGTGCTATAGTCCCTGGTGATCAGCTGGCAGACAGGGAGTTCGGTCTTTCTGTTCGAGGTGCAGGCAACCCCAGCTTTTGAACTACCCAGATCCGTGGGAGACAGTAGATTGTACTCGAAGCCACGTCTCTGTTTAATGTCTTTACACTTATCTGTGTGTTGACCTGTATAGAGTAGGTGGTCTTGGGGGGAGTCCAGGTTAAGGTGGGATTAGCCTTACCCTCCAGTTGGGCAGGTCACACCTTCGACTTCTCTGACAGAAATGGGATACGTCCACTGGGATATCCAACACCAGGACCCATAGCACAAGCTGCTGTCCATGCATACCATCTTTTGTCAAAAATGTTGACTATGTCTCCTGCCGTACCTCATCATAATTAATGATGTCTTATTAACAACCAGTGTCATGACAAAATAAGGCATTCCATTTTTTTCCTTCGTAATATATTGTGTATGTCAAAGTGTATGGAAATGTATCTATAATTTTAGAAATTTATAGCCAGAGAAATCCATATTTTTGTACAAGGTTTTCTTTGTGGGTACAGATAAAGGTTAGCCAAGAACTAATTCAGATACAGCCAATATTTGAACCAAATAGCTACAAAATGATCTCCATCTGATCTGGAGCTGACTGGGTGCCAGCCCAGATACGAAAGGACGCCGGCCCGGATCCATTTTACTGATCTGGGCCAGAGCCTCCATAGGTTCTGGGCCGGATCCAGTACAGAAATTATCCAGATCTGGTCCACCTTTGGGCCAAATGACTTTGGGCCCTTCAACCGTCCTGTCAACTAACTCATTAAAAACAAACTTATCAGAAAAATGAGCACTTGGACATAATCAGCGTGATAAGAACTACCTAAAATGACAGAAACCATCTTTGGGAAAATTTGGGACATGTACTTTGATTTTTTTTTAGTTTGGTTCATGTCCCATCCACTAACATGGAGAGGGGGTGAGATTTATGACCCATACTGCAGCCAGCCACCAGGGAGCAGTCAACATGTTTTGGCTTCACTTTTTAGGAGCTGTCATGACGTACACAATTAGAAAAAAAATAGAGCTAGACATTTACTAACTGTGATGGAAATTTACTGAGCTGCTGAAGTTGTGCACTGAGAAGTTTAGTATCTGTTCATGACGCTCATGACAACATGTTTTCAATTCTACTTCTTCAAGCCTAGCCAAAAGAGAAGAGTGTCCTTGCAACGGAATATTGATGTGGCGAGACAGTCCTGAGGCAGCGAGATTAGGGGGTTGGAAGAACATTCTGTATGTTTCATTCAAATGTACACTTTGCTTCCTGGATCCGGAATAAATGAAGACAATGGCCAGAGAGTTTTCTTTTTATACATAACTGGTGTGGTTGGTTGAGGTGAAGCTAATTTGAACTATTTATTATTTTTTAACTATATAATAATAATAATAATAATAAATATTATGTGATTTTTTAATATAAACACTTAATTTGAATTAGTAATTAGTAACTGTAACTCAAATAAACGTCCCTCTGATGTGTGGTGGAAAAAGAAGTATAAAGGGAACAGAAATATTCAAATACCCAAAATTTAACGCCTGGTTGTACTCCCTGATCTTATCTCATGCATCTGTGCACATTAGGGGTACTGCCCTACGTCAGATTTTTGTTTTTTCTGAAACTTTTTATAGAGGATTATTTTGTGGGAGCAGCAAGTCTGTTTTTAAGTATATTCCAAGTATCATACACCAAATTACAAAATACAGAATTGTATTTCTGGCAGTATGGAGAAGGCTTTGAAACACCATTTATACCTTCATGTTGGGCAATTACATTTACAGATAGTATAACTGAACAGTTAATTAGTTACATAAAACATGAAAATAACTTTTCTACCCTTATCTTAAGACAGAACTGACTTATGCTGCGTCCTTATCTCAGTGTGCACAATTTCTGTACTTGTGAAACAATAAACACATACGGAGGTGCGTCCAACCCATATTTCAGACTTTCATGTTTTCATCTGATGGGATTTTAAGAATGTACTTGTCACATCCCTTGTTCGTTTTTGTTGTTGGGCGTTTGATATCCTTGCAGCACATGCAGACACACATTAAGTTAGAACCTACAGTAATACTACACCATATATAATATTGAGTTTACACTGGGAAAAGCCTTGTTTATGTAACTGATAGTCAGCATGCTCAGCTCTGTGGTCTGTTTTTATCTTATTCATTGCCACATAAACTGTTAGTATAACATCACAGCATATAACAACACAGAAAAAAGGAACTTACTTAACTTACTTTCCTCATGCAGGCAAACATGTTAAAATCCCATGTCTGGAAAAGTCCACTTTGGATGTTAAAAGCTGAATTACCCACTAAAAGCAGGAGGCTTTCAGGAAGCAGGCACGTAGCCTTTTGTAGACAAAGCTGATGTGTCTCTGTCTGCACTGTGAACAACTGTGGGCAGTGGAACTCACACTTGTCATCAACTGGCTGCTGGAGGAGGAGTAGGATGCACATTAGAACTATACTATCAAAGTGAAATTGAAACTGTAAATGAGAAAACTGCATGTTCTTTGTTGGCAACATCACGGTTAAAACGGTTTAACATTTACATAACGTTTAACATTCAAAAGTAGGTAGTAGTAGTGTTGCAACTTGTATTGAGATTTTTCAGAGTTTATAGCAGACATTTTCAGTTGATACAGAACAGCTATATGAGATTAAAATACGTTTTTTATTTTTATTTTTTTTATCAACATTGTTTTTCACTTCTGCTTTATTTGGATTTGGGTGTTAAACGGCAAGTGTGCAAACATGAGCAGAGTGAGAACAAAAACTCTGCCGGGTACTTTAAACAATGACTGGCCCGCTAAAACCCATCAGTTCTGAAGACACACCACAACAAAAGCCAGAATCAAGCCACAAGAATAATGTAAGAAAACAGATATTAAATGAACTATAATTATTTGTAGACCAATATGTGGATTAGGCACAAAAACCACTTGGGTAGGGTTAGGAAAAGATCACGGTTTTGGTTAAAATGATTGCTTGAAACATAGTTTATACCTCCTTAATATGATTAATATAATATAAATATTTTTATTATTTTTTACCCATTACACATACTTTTTGCGGGTTACCCAAACCCTGGTGCAGGACTCCAATGTCAGCGGTGATAGGAAAACAGCCTGAATATTTTCTCTACACACATACATGTGAGTGCGACAGATTGTGTTGTGTGCGCGTATGTGTGTGTGCGCATGTACGTCATGGACATCCTTTGTCCTGCTCTGTACATCAACATCCTGCATGTCTGCAGGATGAGAAAGCGTGCCTGTTTCTCATTGAAGGACAGGAGGAAGACTTCAGGATCACATGTCACCTTTACAGACAAGCAGGGGTCATGCGCTCTGACAATAACGGATGCTTTCATTAGTAAACAAAATCATGGTCCAGTGGAAAGGTGTGTGAGATGCAGGCATGGCCAGTAACAAGATTCAAACAGCTTGGTGTGCTGTATATTATTATTTTACTGCCAATAAATGTGGTTAACTATATAACTGCTACACTACTATCATCGCATTTATCATTGCTATAGTGCCCTGCAGTATAGCGGCCTGAGAGGTGCGCAACACACAGTCCTGGAAAACTCAAAATACTCAAAACACACTTGGTACATTTAGGGGTTCGGACACGGATATACCCAGACAACTCAAACACTCAAACTTCCCAGCACAGCGCCGGAAAATCTCTCAGCATTGCACTACTGCAAAAAAAAAAAAAAGTATCTCCTAGGCACTAATCTTACCATGCTTTTTAATGTTTTACTCACTACTTTCATTTTTATTTTAATATTTTTATGAATAATATTAAAATTATTACCCAATCTGTCAGTTGGGGTCTTGGAGGCCCTGAAGCCCCTTGTTTAGGGCTTGGGGGTCAATGGAAGAGGCCTGTAAAAGTCCAGCCATAAATTTAAAATGATCAGAAACTTGTGATTTGTGACTTTTGGCAGATAGCACTTCGATCAGACGTATTTCTTATATAAATATAGTGTAAAAAAGGCAAGGCAAGGCAAGTTTATTTGTATAGCACATTTCAACAACAAGGCAATTCAAAGTACTTTACATAGAGGGTAAAAGGCATCAAAACAGAATATAAAAGCAACACAATTAAAAAGACATAAAACAATTAAAAAGTGTTAAATTTGGAGATAAAAATAAGCTAAAAGGGAATAAGACAGATAAAACAAGAGAATAAAAGTTACAGTGCAGTGTAAAATATCAACCCTCAAATCTGGTTTAATAAAAGGCAGCAAACAGAAAAGTCTTCAGCTGTGTTAAAAGAACTGAGAGTTGCAGCAGACCTGCAGTTTTCTGGGAGTTTGTTCCAGATATGTGGAGCATAAAAACTGAACGCTGCTTCTCCATGTTTAGTTTTTTACTCTGGGGACAGAAAGCAGACCTGTCCCAGACCACCTGAGAGGTCTGGATGGTTCATAATGTAGCAGCAGATCAGAAAGACTTTGATTTTTTGTAACTTTGAAGGTTATTGATTTGATTTGACTAATTTGGACAGCCGAAGACTATTATTCACATAAATGATCAGATGCATTTTTGCACAGGAGGAGGACTGTGGATTTTGTCCACCATCATCTGTACCCTGTACCGCAGTCGAAGGACTTCTGTCACGGGCATGATGATGTCTTCAGACCCGGGCTGTTTTCAGACAGTGCAAGAAGGAGATAAACATCACTTCCTGTAACTATAGCTTTTCACTGTTATCTAATGTTGCATGAAGGAGTTAAATATCATTTCCTGAGTTCACTATATGGTGCAAGAAAACACCCGTTAAGTGAACATCATGTCGCTGTATATCAACTGTAGAGCACACCTTGAAAATTTCATGTGAATCAGATGATGTTTGTCATATAAGACTGAGTTGCTCACACCTGTGTCATCAAAACTGTACAAGTTTTGAGCCCGGTCACTTGAATTTCAATTAGTAAATTGAAAAGTCTTGATGAATTTGTGTGTAAAACAAATTCATTTCCTATTTTTCATCATCTATTTTTTGAAAAGTAAACACTTTTAACCCACATGATCTGGTCAAAGTTTGGTTGAAATGCGTACTGTCACTGGGCTCTACAGTGTGAGTATTTCATTCGCATTTGCCCCTAAAAATAGATATGAGTGAAGGGGAGAAATAATTTGCAGCTGCAGCATGACCGGAAAGAAGCACAACCAGTTAGCCTCCGCTGGGCTCTCAGCTAGCTGTTGGTTGTTTGGATCCAACCGGACCACTGAGCCCTGGTTTGTTATTCAGTTTAAAGTGGGAAGAAGCAGCGGGTCTGTCGGCCAGCTGAGTGAAGTGAAAACTGCAGAGGAAACAGTGGTACCATCAGGGTGAAACAGTCCGTAGAGGAGCTGCTGTGTTCAGCTGCACAGATAGGAAATCCCTCGACTGACAGGATGTACCACTCTGTTTGGAAAAATATTTTACTTTCCTCTTTTTGGTTTATAACAGCGGTTGGCAACCAGCATATTAGGTGCATTACTGCCACCCTCTGCTTCAGACTGTCAACCAATGATTAAATCCTACATGTTAATCCTGTCTGTCTAATAAACTAAAAGAAAAACTGCTGCTCCATCCTCTTGGCAGGTCCATTAAAGTTTTAATGCTGTGCTCTGGAACTCCAGTCTTCCTGCGTTTTTCCCTCATGTAGGCTATAGTCTTTCTTGATCATCAGTACAATATATGATTGCATGTGTAATAGTCTCCTCAGCCAAGTGGGGAAAAATATGTGCATATATCAACATCAGCAATTGGCAAAAATGACAGTCAAAAAGTAATCATGTTAAATAATCGTGATCTCAATATTGAACAAGATAATCGTGATTATAAGAGTTTAAATATGTATGTGATAAATTGTAAATATGTATGTAATGAATTGTTTTCTTTAATTAACTGTTACTTGAACATTTTTCAGTGTGCTCCTAAAGTTATATGTGTGCTCCTAATTTTTCATTTAGGAGCACATGTACTCCTTGAAAAAAAAGTAAGCATTGAACACTGCTGTCAGATATGTAGAAACACTAAGTAACTGGGGTGTGGCACAGTCCAAGGGCTTCTGTCACAGGCATGTAGATGTTTTCAGACCTGGGCTGACAGGTCTGACTTTACTCTACCCCCCCCCCCCTTCTTTCCTCCTTCTCTCTCTCAGTTGGAGAGGAGGATTTTAATAGTGTTCTTGTGAAATATCGTCATAAATCCCAGGACTTTGGCCAAATCTTACATTAAAAATAATATTTTTGTAGGAAAATTCGTCGCAAATCCATTGACTTATAGTTTAGACATCAGAACCATTTGTTTGGCACAAAGTCCATGCCTAGAGATTGCCTCCCCATTGGTTTACATTGTAAGATGCGATGTGTGTTCAGCACAGTGTGATAAGTCATGTATTCAAGTTTGAAGCCGATACCATTAACGCCCTCGGAGGAGATAGCGTTTGTTCGGGGTCCAAAATTGGGGAAAAGTCGTACTTTCATGTGTGTATTGCGGACTTCCTGTTGGATTTAGGTCAGGGGTGACAGCATATGATTTGTGGGTCTTGATGAGATGAATAATTAGGACCTGAGCCCCAAAGGGGCGAAGACCCTCTTGTATCTGTTCTGTTTCTTTCTTTCTTTCTTCTTTCTTTATTATCTCGCCACTTCAGACCTAAATTTGACCCCCTAAACATGTTCAAAAACTCACCAAATTTGGCAGGCACATCAGGTCCGGTAAAAAATTTGATACGATGTAAAAATTATCCCCCAAAGTGCCAAAATGTGCTCTATAGCGCCACCTATGTCACTAAAATGGCCGCCACGGCCCGTAGGAATATCGTAGAGAGATCAAACCAAAACTCAATTATTCGTCTCATTAAGACCTACAAATCATGATGTAAATCCAACAGGAAGTTCACAATACACCAATCAAAGTATGGCTTTGTGCCAATTTTGGACCCCGAACAAACGCTATCTCCTCCTAGGGCGTTAATGGTATCGGCTTCAAACTTGAATACATGACTTATCACACTGTGCTGAACACACATCGCACCTTACAATGTAAACCAATGGGGAGGCAACCTATGGGCATGGACTTTGTGCCAAACTGAGGCCTCTGACGTCTTAACTATAAGTCAGACTACTTTCAAACCTGTATCAATGGATTTGCGACGAATTTTCCTACATTTTCTACAAATTCCTACTAAAATGTGATTTTTAATGTAAGATTTGGCCAAAGTCATGGGATTTATGAGGATATTTCACAAGAAGAGTACTCTGAAATCCTTCTCTCCAGCTGAGAGCGAGAGGGAGGGAAGAAAGTGGGGGGATGGGTGTTACGGTTAAACGGAGGTAATTTTTGAAGGATACAGCAGAAAGGTCTATATACATATAGTACATTATATACAAACTTTGTATGAAGTTTGGTGCTATTGTCATTTATTTTACAATAATTATGAGTCTTATATGTATAATTCAGTAGTGGGGATGACCTATGAGGGGAAGGGAAAAAATTTATTAGGGCCCAAGCACCTAGTGGTTCGCTCACACTCCATTCAAATATATTTTTTCTGTGTCCAGCTGCAGTTACTTATTGTCTCTACACACCTGACAGTACACATTTCAACTTTGACCAGGTCATGTGGGTTAAAAGTCTTCACTTTTCTAAAAATAGACTTGATGAAAATTAGGAAGTTAATTTCTTTTACACACAAAAGTTTTCACAAGAGTTTTCAATTTACTAACTGAAATTCAAGTGAATGGGCCCAAAACTTCCTGTCATTCTCACACTGTTGAAATTTGATGTTTTACCATGACAGAGGAAATTGCTGTCAGCCCAGGTCTGGAGACATCTACATGCCCGTGACAGAAGCCCTTGGACTGCATCGCACCCCGACGTGCGCAAGAGTGCGAAGGCCCGTTCAACGCTGCTTGCAGCTTTAATTTGTGTTAGCTTGTGGTAATGTGATTAAACACAAAATATAAGGAATATACATAATATGAGCAAATATAAATGCAAGTTCTTAAAACTACATTTTGACACAGGGTCTCCCTACAGTATAAGACCACAAAATTAACTAATAATGCAAGATCCAAATTAGTTGATATTGTACTTTAGTGGTGAAAATTCAACAAATTTGCAAGTAATCAAATTACCTAAACCATTTGATATGTACAGTAGTGAACCTGCTTCTTTTTGGGGGCCCTTTGGGGTCCGGGGGCTCGGGGCAGGTGCCTGCTTTGCCTGGTCTTTAGCATTACTTATAATGATGTAATAACAACAACAAGCTTAAATGAATCCTGTATTGTTCTTATTTTGGTTTAATAGATTATGTTACAAGTTTTTATACAGTAGATTGATTTGCTATGCCAGGAAAAGGTGCTCAATGGTGCATGCATGGTCAAGGGCCACATGCTGGATGCCTATTCACTCTCCAAGTGCAAACAAATTAATTATCTTGGCAGTTAGCGCTATACGCTGGCCTTTACAGCATTATACATCTCTATTATACTAGAAAGACCTCTCAGAGCACTGACTTGTGTGTATATGTGCATTTGTTTGCCTTTCCCTCTTTGTCATGACCACTCTGCCTCACCCTACATTGTACTGCTGAAACACCTCACGCCAAACCCTTCCACCCCTGCATCCATCAAGATTAGACAGTGGGGACATGATTAACCTTAACGTTTCAGTGGAAGCTAAAGCAGATGGATGATGGATCTAATGAATTAAGTCTGTATTAACCACAAACCACAAACAGTCTTTTGCTCTTTTAGTCACTGTGATACAGGATATTGTTGTTATATTTGCACTTCCTTTTAGCCCTCTCTATGAATGATTTATGAACTTAAATTCATTCATTCTGAATTTTACTTAATTTTATGCCCATAGATTTATCAGCAAATGTATTAAGTCTAGAATATTCACAATTAAGTAGCAAAAAGAGTGTTCACCTTCATCTTGAACTTTTAAAGAGTGTGTAAATACTATTCACCTTTACAGAAATAAAAGTTTAGTTTGTATCCTGCTGTGTTTATTGTTACAAAATGTCATGTAACATGTAATAAAAGCATAATGTGTAAATAATAAACAGAATCTCCAAAGTCAAGAGAAGTAAAAGAATAATGGATGATATGTGAAAATGATTTTAGCCACGTCGAAGACCAAAGGTAGGACATGAGACTGCCATGGATACAAAGGTAGTATCCAAGCGTGTGTGTTTTCCCATTGAAGATTATACACACAATCCTTCATTTTCACTCACTTGTGCTGTCTCTGTGCTCTCTGTGTATTTTATATACCAATCCATTAGTGGTCAGGTTGAACTGTTGGGGCATGGGAGGTCAAATTTTCTGAAAGTGACAATGCCTTCTAGTTAACATGTTTGAATTATAAATGTATTTTCTTATTTGTAGGGAACTATAAAGGCAAATAAAGTGGAGATTAATTTATACAGTAATAATGAAATATTGTCACAATTGCCCATTGCCTAAGCACCAGCCCCCTTAGTTACTGTTGCTACACCTGCAGTTTACAATAATAGCAGTGGCAGATTCATAGTGATTTTTTGGGATTTCAAGAATTAGACAAAGGCGGTTCTCATCACTAGTTGGCAACAGTCAATTTTTGTGGTGGTAACGACAACTGTCACTGGTAGATTTTAATAATATAGCTTGCAAGCAACTTAACGTTAGCTCTTTGAGTTGGTTATAAACCTCGTCTCCAGGTGCCTCCTTTTAAAGTGAGAACCTTAAAAAGGGTCTTAAATATCCACTTGATGATGATGGCCAAAGGGTTCATGGTAAAACGTCAAAATCCTCACCAGTTGTTGATCCATGTAGAAGACATGGGAATAAAGGAGTAGCATTGTTTTTGTGTTGCAGCTTGTTAGCCCTAATATTATAGTAGTATTATAAGAAAGATTAAAAATGTAATTTCTTTATAACATAACTATGTTTGAATGCTTACTCTAGAAATAACATCAGATAAGCAGCACAGAGGTTAGGTTTATGCCTCATTGTTTGTATTTTCAGACAGCAAGTCTAATGGTAACAACAGAACAGTGTGTGTGCAAATCTAACACCATCTTGGATAAGTAGTTTGGTTTGGGTTGCTGAAGTGTAAACTTGGTCAAATCCAACAATGAGCAGACCAAATCAAGCCGCTAATGTTAACCCATACTTTTGTAACATCCAAGACCGTGGACAGAGGGGACGTTCCAGTCCTGAACAGGGCTTTTATCCAATGTAAGCTGTTACCCCACAAAATACAGTAATTAGCTAATGATACTGTAGGTAGGAAGCTATGTAGTGGGACATGCTAACGTTTTCATCTTACAGTATGTTAAAGCGGAGTATCTCTCTTGCTAGAGGTGTAAATTACAAATTGATTGATATTTCGTTCAGTTCAGTTCAGTCTAAAGATTCGTAGTTGCTGACTATGCAGTTTGTTTACTTTTTTCAAAGCTAAGTGATGGCATCACCGTTCAGACCGCCACGTCATTCAGTGCTGATTCTTCAGCTCAGTAGTATGTTCATGTGATGCCCACAAAAGTGTGATCACGTTTTGGTAAATGAAATTAATTGGTTTTAGCATGTTTGAAAGAATATGTATTTTGTTTGTGTACTGTTTTTCCTTTTCATAAAAAAAAGCATAATCTAGTTTAAACCAGAATAATTGATCTGCTATAGCAGTTTTGTGACAATACGTGGCAGTGTGAGACCGTAGTTCGCCACAGTGACTGTAGCAAGGAACACGCACAGCTCTCTTCTCCTCACAACTATGGACGATTCAACAGCGACAAGCCACATCTCTCTGTCTCACGTTTCTGTCCTGTATTTCAGGTTAGTAATGCGTCAATAACTTACAGAAATTGCTGTAGTTTGTCAGCTAACGTTAAGAGATAATTTCAGTTTAAGTATGCGAGTGAAACAAGCGGGGAGAGTGTTTGTTTTGATTTTACGAAAGTAGCAGGTAAAAGGTATACCTGTTTATTCTGTAGATAAAGCAACACTTCAGAGGTATAAATCAGCCTTGAGACATACCGATACTCTGTTTGTCATGGTGATAAAGTACTTCATTCACTTCAGAATGTGGTTTCAGTGAGCATTTACTATGATGAGTGTGCTGATGCCAGTATGGCTTTGTGCTACCATTGCAACTGTTGAACGTTAACCCTGAGAGAAACATGGCTCCCAGAGAAAACATAGTAGTGCAACCATATATTTTTGAACCAGTCTGACCCTGAGCATACAACAGGATGTTTCTGAATGGTTAGTTATTAACTTTATGGTACTTCGACATTTCTTTTTGTACGTGGTTATGTTAGCTAAAGTCTTACGGTGTTGCTGGCTGCGGTGGTTGTTTGTGTTGTGGACAACCCACTGCCAAATGTCATCTTTTGAAAACGTGTAACTGTTACTGTTTTTTCTTATTCTGTTGTAGATACAGTATGTTTGACATAGTATTATTTGGTATTCTCAGTGACTTGGGAAAGTCTGATACTCATGAAATATTTTACCTTCCAGCAGACAAACTCATTAGCAGCACAGACAAAAATAAAATTTGAAGTTTCGGATGTATACCATTAAATCTTGGCTCTGCTTTAGGCTTCCTGTTCTGTCCTATAAGGTGTTTCCTCTCCTGTTCCTGTTATGTCTTTATGCACAGCTCTGCGCCCAAATATTTGTGAATGGGACAACAGTAACAGACCTGCTACGTGCGGGAGGCGGGCGGGGCTGAAATGGCCTCCGTGATTCAGGGCAAGTCAAATTTCTTGTGAATTTCTAAAAAAAAAAAACAGCAGCAAGAAATACTGGGAACAGCACCACCCATTCTCTCATTTTACTCTCCTGTTATTTAAGAGTGTTCATAAGTTCATCTTACAGATAATCAACTAACAAACTAATACCATTAACGTTAGTGTGGACCCTGCAGCAAGTAATGCCAGTAACTTACTTCTAATATATTACCTCAGCTGTTAGCGTTAGCTTGTACTAAATGGCAAAAGAAACGTACAGCACAATTATTTTTTAAATACTTACATTTCCCTCATCTGCATTTTTTCCACGGACATTTGGTATTGAAAAGGTTTCGTGGCCAGTCCTGTGTTGTACGTTGGCAAAGGTGTCAGACACAAAGCGGTTAGCACACACATACAGGTTTTTGCTAACTGTAGCTAGGACGTTGCTGTCAAAAATAAACTTTATCCACTCAGCTCTTCTGTCCTCTGAGGCTGGCCGCCAATTTAGCAATTTGTGCAGGCAACAACAGAGCAGTTCCCGTCTTTAGCCCCTTGACTTCGACATGCTAGCGGGTCTGGTGCTTGCAAGAAAAGCATGGCGCACCTTTGGAAAGGTAGTTCCTAATCAAGCGTGGGTGGATATACTCAGATAGGGGTGGTATTATTCTAATGAGTTCCCACTTGACGTAGGAGGGGGAGGCAAATCTGAATGGCTTGTTGAATCACGTTTTCTGACCTACTGGGAATTGTTCTGGTGCTCCCGATGGCCAGTCTGGGCCTGGTGCTCACAGGGTTTCACAACAGATTGCACATGTCTCAGGGTCAGGGATGAGGAACAGAGGGGTGGTGGGTTGGGATTAAGAATATTCTATTATTTGACACCTCCTTTGCCTTGAATCCATGTTATGAATAATTCCACTGGCATAGATTGATATCATGGACTATGGTGTCCATACATATGAAACTGTTTTGCATTGGGGGAATACAACATACAAATAAAACATAGGGCAGCTCCTTTTGGACTTGGAAATGACATAGCAAAGCAATGATTTTAGTTTATTTTTTACAGCTATATGTAACATCTAAAGGTTTTCTATGGACTAACACGCCTCTTTTATACAGAGTACCCACATTATAGCTGTAAAGAGCTGTTGAGCCACCTCTGGATTCAGAGGTATGATGGAGATCAGACTGATCAGAGCTGTAGAATCAGATAAAAGAGAGCTGAGAGCACCAGTGTGTGAGAGAGAGAGAGAGCGCAGCTGTGGTTGAGCGAGCTAGAGAGTGAATGAAGAGCACGGGTAGTGAGCTGATTTATTGGTGGAGCAACTCTGTCATCCGAATTTAGTCGGATGACAGCATATCGACCAGCTAATTGACCATTCGATAATATGAAGTGAAATACCCTGGAAGTGCCCCAAAACGTTTGCAGCAGATGTAGAAAGAAATGCTAGATAATTGTTGTGGCAATTCACCTCTTGCACTTGATTTCAATAAATAAAGAAACAATGCGCTATAAAGTATTGTCACATTTTCTTTAATGCTCAGAGCATGACACACTCACACTAGATACAGACATACAAGCTGCTGCAGAGGAGTGAGCCCCAAAGAGTGGGTGCATACTTCTCTTTCACACCAACGTCTAGGAGATGAGAGTACTGTTTGTATGGTTATAACCATACAGACTCAACAGGACATGCTTCAGTACAAATAGTTGTTCTTTGTTCCTCTTTCACATGGGAACATACTGTTAGGTTGCACAAATGGTTTGTGTAACTGCCACTGACCGTTTTTAACCTTTCAGAAGTACATATGCAACTGAACAGGTTGGTGACTCAACATGAGCAGTCATGTTGTACTACTGTCAACATGACTCAACATGCCAGGCTGTTGTGGCTGCGTATGGTTCTTCCACATCCGGCTGAGGCTCCTGTTTGTTAAATGAATAAATTGTTAAATTGCCAATATGTCTTGTTTCTTCAAACTTCAATCATCCAGTCCACTAAACAAGAGTCAATGGCAGAATAAGCTTGTTTGGCATTGGCAGAGAAGATTTGGAAAATTTTTCATGGGCACAACCCACATACTCAGCTCTGCTGCTCATCCCACAAATGCATGTTCCTTACAAATGTGGCAACTGTAACATAACTAATTTAGCAGTTTAACTAATTCTAATTACTACACTTAATTAAAGTGTTACTGTTTCTCATATTTCTCAAATATGGCTCATGCTACCTTCTCATATATAGCTTCAGTTGAACATTTAAGAGAAATATCAGATCAGACAAGGAGGACACAATGGTAAGATCTCATTGACCCTGTTTACACTTGGTTTTAAAATGTGTTTTGGGTGATCAGATTACAAATGGACTAAATACAAGTGTAAATGACCACTAAGACGCATCGTCGTCCGATCACTCAAACTCAGTGCCGCCGCTCCACATACGCAGAGTACGCAGAGTACGCAGAGCACGTGGGGCCTCAAGCACCAGACGGGGGCCCCCAAAATTAAGGTTGATAAAAATGTCATGATAATTCTCACATTATTACATTTTAACACCAATAGAAAAAATATATAAATTAGTTATGGACAGGCCCACTTTCACTTTTTTTTCATTGTATGGACCCTATCACTCAATTCAGGCAAATTAGATATTTTTACCTAATATATAAAAAGAGCCCCCCTCACCCCCCGCCCCTTCCTCGAAATGGTACAACCTTCAAAGCCCTCATCTGTTCGCTTCGGTTCGCTTGTAGCCTACTAACTGCCTCTCGCCTGAAGTTTGCCATATTAGCCGCTTTATCAAGCTGTTTTTGAATGAGTCATAATGGCAAGTAAGAGACAAAATGAATCTGGCGCTGCAAAACGGAAGAAGAGGAAACTGAGAGATGAAGCCCGTGCCAGTGTTGTAGTACTCGAGTCCAGGGCTCAGACTCGATATCAGGTTGGGGAAGCAGGAGTGGACCCAAACACAGAGGCCGGAGTGCAGATTTGATGGAAAAAAATCTCCTTTAATCGTGGATGGTCATTAACAGGCAAACAGAGCTGAACAGAACTAGCAGACGAAACAAAACGAACGATCCAACAAAGACTCAACTCAAAACCAGACCTTAAATACAGACTAAACTAATCAGGGAATGGGGAACAGGTGATGAGATACAACGGCAAGCTGGGAGTGATTGGCTGAGGAAACACAGGAAGCAGGGCAGGGCTAACGAGGGTGAAGCAGGGCAGGTGAGGAGGAGTACATTAACACACAAGGGAAACACAGTAACAAAACTAAAACCCAGAAAACACAATATTCTAAATACAACCCACACCAACCTGTCCAAGAACCACCATGAACCTAAACTAAAGTATACAACACACCAGGCTAAACAACAAAAGGCAGTCCAAACCCACCACCCAAATATAACAAGAAAACCCATATGACCCGAAGGACTAAACAGAAGTGCAAACAGGAGACCCAAAAGAACATAAAAAGACCAAAAAACACACAAAGTCCAGGCAGGGTGTGACACTCGAGTCCGACTGGAGTCCTGATTTTCCAGACTCGAGACTCGACTCGGACTTGCGTACTGATGACTCGGACTTGGACTCCAGCACTGACTGCATTCAGACATTGTTGCCGCACACAACATGCAGTCACGCACACAGCGCACAGAAATTTGTGTTCATGTCGACAGCAACAGTGAACACAACAGCTGTGAGCGCAGTGCCGAAGCTTTGGGTCCCGTCGGCTGCTACTGCTCCAAAAATACACACTCTCCCTTGAGTTCTTTGCCCTTAATATCTTGTGATTATTTGAACAGAAAACATGATCTTTCCCTCACCCAGTGGTTTTTGTGCCTAAACTTAACCAGACCTTAAACCCAGTATTGTCACATCATAAACATCATTAGCTGCATTCAATGTCATGTTTAACTCCACTTTAATAAATCAGCTGTTATATAAATGTGTAAACTTTGTTGTTAAGGCAGATGAACATTACCTGGGAAACATCACGTTTACTAAATTTACATGGAGCTAAAATTAATTCTGAATTATGTTAAATGTTTGCAAAATGTTTATTGTTACATACATTTTGAATGCAGGACTTTTACTTTAATAAAGTTGTTTCAAAACATGAAACTTAACATCACAAAACAGAACTGAACTGGCTGACAGGACACTTAGCATGATGCTAACAACATATGAATACAATGGAATACAAAGCTAGCAGAGTTAGCGCAACACTATTTAACTTAAAATAATTACTAGATGTGTACACAAAATAGTCCTTATGAACACCCATGAAAACAGTCAGGCCTCAGAAGGGGGGCTAGCAAGAAAAACGTTTTTTAGTTGCTACCTCCCCCAACTTCTCATGTAAACTTTCAAAAGTAAATCATAAGTTTTGCTGAAGTTTATTTGTTGTTTGTTTTTCAATGGCTGGTGCAGTTACTTCATGTAAATAAATAAATTCGTGTTGTGTACATGTAAACGAATTGCATTTACTGTGTGAAATACAGAGAACACGTGCAGCTGCATCACATGTAGTAATCAGTAGCAGACTGTGGGGTCTTGCACTGTAGTTTGTGTGTATGCACCATGTACATAACCCCATTCAGAAACCAGAGCATATGCACTGCAGCAAACATGCACACATAATATACACACATCTCAGACATTGGTATAAGAAATAACACCTGCGTTCCTTGTTATCTGAGTTTCTGGGCTTAATCCACTATATCTCATTCACATTTTTATTATCAACAGGGAGTGTTTTTCTTCTTTCACACCTATCATGTTTGAAGCAGTTCATTGAGAATCACTATTTGCACATTTAGTTTGGCTCATTTGTGCTAGTGAGAACAGTGCCATTTGGACTGAGTGGTGTACCAAATATTTGCAGCTCTTCCAAGTGAACTGCAGTAGAGAATGTAATCTGAACAAACCTTAAACATGAGGTTTTATGGCATAAGGCACACAAGGCAGATAATCATGCACAAAGAGCATAATGTCTTATTTATTTATTGGGACCATGTACAGTGTTAAACATAAATGTTACCATTTGATGTACTGCACCACAGTTAGCTTATAGCTAATTTTCATCTGCGGTCAACAACAGCACAATAACACACAGTTCAAAACTAAAAATACGCAGGCTACACACAATAGCACATCACATACACCCACAATGTCAACTAGTAATGACTCGTATATGCTTGTCAAATTATTTGCATCCATGAGAGGACCTTGAGATAAAATGTAGAGTCAGAGGTTACCCAGCCTCGAGGCAAACCACAGCCTTGATCAGTGCTTATATTACAAGGTCTGAAATTATAAATGATGTGTCTCGACACAGCCACCAAAATCTCTTAACATAGCAGCAGTGCAGGATATGTTCCTTCCTCGTTATGTTCTTTTGCTATTGCATTCACAAAGTGCTTCAATAATGCAAGATTATGCCGTCTGCAAAGCCTTACTCTTAATGGCTATGTTGCACTGGACACATCCTACATATCGGCACTTCTGTTGTGCTGGTGCCTGTCTGGAAAATCAGTTATTTTGAATTTGTCAAGACTGCAGTTTTAAAACAGTGAACAGCCATTTATCAGTCAGTCATGCTGTTCGTCTCTGGTTGTATGCGGTGATTGGCACAGGTTGACAATGCTGAGAAAACTCTCAACATCGCAGTCTTCATCTCAGCTATTATTATTCACCTTGTTACACATGCTCCTGAAAGCTATGCTAAGACGATATTTTGACATGCGAGTTTTCGATTAAAACTGCAGCCAGTGACAGCTCAGGCTTTCTAAACCTTCACTCCCACAGTGATCTGAACTTGTTTATGAAGATTATTCATGCACACTTGCAGTTTCTGTAATACATTTGCATTTTTACACTGAACCAGTCACATGACACACTAGCATAATGTGAGATACGGATATGAAAATTGCCCTCTGCAGGTGCTATTTATTCCCCCTGTCCCTTTGATACAGCTGCTGTTGGCTTTTTCAATTAACATCCTGCCATTTTTTTAGGAGAGTGATAAAGGTGTATCCTTCGTTATCACATTAAGCGAGTGATGCGAAAATGAGCCGAGCAACGGCTTCTCCTCACCCAGCAGACGAAAGTCACAGCTGTTTAATGTGGTCTAAATTTCAGTTGCTGTGTGAAACTTTTTTTTTTCTCTTGCTGAGCTCCCCCAGCTGCTTATTGAATAATCACTCAAAAGTATCCCAGCCTTTTATTGTAGCCATTCAATCAGCTGAGATGATTCTTTCACACACACACACACACACACACACACACACACAGAACTAAATGCTCAAAAGTCTGCTTACACTTCACTAGAGTCAATGCTGACAATGCTCGTTGCCACATGTGCAACAGGTTTTTTGCATGTAAGGTCAGAAACATGAGAAATCTTTCCAAACATCTAGTAAAAGTGCATCACATAAAGGCGGAGAAATGTTTTTCGACTGCGCAGCTCGTGGTTCATCTCCCATTGCCCTTTTCATACCTCAGGTATGTTATGTATACTAGCAGCCTAGAGTCAACAGAGAGTGAACTAAATTATACAAACACAGGTTAATGATTAAAAGTAACCATTAGCCAGCTGATTGTTCAGCTAAGAATATGGGTGTTTTCATAAATTCAATCTGAAATGGTCAGAGCATCGTCTGGACTGCTCCAGTTTCAGAGCACTCATCGGAGTTCCTACAGGCACTGCGTATCATCAAGTGTATAGTTTTGAGTATAGAATAAGAGCTGTCATAATCCCTCCTGACATAAAGAGTCTGTGCCAAGTGACAGCCCTTATCTATCATCTACAGACTGTGTTTCGAGGGTTGGTGTACACATACAAACCATGCCTCTGAGTTTTAATGCATGGGTGCGTGTGAGGTGACAGTGGCTTGATCGTAGCTGATTTATGTGATGAAATGATTGAGGCAACCGTTGCTACTGATTGATAAGTGATCACATTGGCCTTTCCTACACCATACCAGGTAGGAATTAACTTGTCACCAAGGTAACTCCTGCAGGGAGGGGAATATCTGGGGTTGAGTGCCTTGCTCATCTCCCTACAGTAAAAAAAGGTGTATATTTTTCATGTATTGAATTATCATTATTAAATTGTGTTGTGTATTGTATTGTGGAGTGATGGGACTAACATATGACCCATTTACAACTACTTTTACTAATACTACTATATCCTCAAAACTATACACTTGATCATATGCAGTGCCTGTAGGACCTCCAATTCACCTTCAAGTATGAACAAACTGAAAGTGGCTGTTATAAAGCCACAACTAGCCAAATAGCTCAATTTCCTTACCCTTCATTCCTGTAGTACTGATGAGCACTTTGTAGCAGCTCGAAACAGTTTCACAGCAAGTGAACCAGGGATGAAAATACAGTGACATTTATCTGACATATAAATTAGCTCTCACACCTCAAGTTCCTTGAAAATAATCGTCTTATGTTCCACCTTAGTATGAGTCACACCTTTTATAGTTTGCTTTTTGTGCTGTGATATTGGGAGTCATCAGATGTTCAACTGTGCACCTTGCATTCAAGGTCCATCTGATTGAAATTACTGTCATTCAGACAATTTATTGGATCGATCGCCACTTTAAGATAGGTTGCTTGTCTGTCATTTTCAATAAAAGCTAAAGAAAACGTTCAAGATAAGAAAAATCCTCATTTTACTGAAGAATCCATGGATTTCCTGAGCATCACTGGGGCTCAGTTTGACAACCACTTTTGTGGTTTTCATAAAAAAAGGGGAAAAAAGAGCTATTATATTACCTTATAATGAATGATAGACAGGTAAAGAAGACTCCAATGAGCACAGCAGAAAAGGTGGTAAAGCTGCACCTGGCAGGATTTTATGTAAAAATGTGTATATTATAATATTTTTAGGGAAGTGTTCCTCTTCTCTATTTTTTCCCCACTGGAATTCATGAATAAAGTCCTATGTAAAAACATTTGACACTGCACTGCGGGGGGTGTGCTGCACATCCTGTGTGTGTGTTGAGGTTTAGGGCAACAAAAACACTTTGGTTCACACTCTTTCTGTAGTAAACAGAGACCATGATTTTTCTCTGACCTTAAACAAGTGTCAGAACTCTGGTAAAAAAACAAACAAACCTAGGTATGTTGTCTCTGAACATTTCACTCAAACGTTCAGTATCAACATTTTTGCAACTTGTTAATTAACATTTTATCATTTTGTCGAGAGAAAACTTAATTCAGCCAACATTACGTTTCTAGCAAAACATATTTGCTGTTGCAATTTAGTTGTTTATGAACATAGTTTCTAGGAAAAAGCGTGCACACACACAAGAAACACAATCACGTCACACAATTCTGGAGAACTGAATATCCATTCAAGATGTGACAGATCATTTATAAACCATTAACTTTATTTAACCAGGGTAGTTTCACTGAGAGCAATGTTTTTTTAATTATTAGCCTACCTTAAGAAGAGAGCATTGCTCTCTTCTTAAGGTAGTACCACACAGATGCTTTCACCCATGTTAAAATAAGATGTACCTTTATTGATCCTCCGCAGGGAAAATTCACAGCAGCACAAGTTAATGTAGTTAACAGCGAAGAAAGATACTTATACATCAAAGAGGGGTGAGTAAAAAATAAAATAAGATAAATTAGGAATAATAGATACAATAAAATAGATCTCTGTTTACATACATGTGCAATGGTGCTGTTTCTAAAATGTACATACACTCATACAGTATCTGTTGTATATACACATATATACCAGAATAAGTCTTTAAATTCTTTATTGAAAGCATAGTTTGGTCTTCACATGCCAGTTACAGCTTCTACATTTTCCATGACAAGGACACACTCCGATAAAAACAGACATACACAAACACAAAAAGGAAATCAGTTGGAATTTGTTTTGAATGCCAAGTTACTGTGGAAACTATAAACTGAAATTGCTACCTTAGGAGGAATGCCACATCCTTGACGCACCCCAAGCAAATACACACTGGTATCTGATACGTGTCAGCAACTCCATGGTAATGCAAGTTTGAACACCTGCAGTTCAAGTGCAGGTTGTCTGTGTACCCATCTTACAGAGATTATATTTAATATTACTTTTGAAGTTTTCCATTTGGATGGCTCACATCCAAAATCATGATAGAGGGTTCTTTTTTTCTGATGTAAGAAGCTAAATGGATTGCCAGTGAGCTCAGGTATTTCACATCACACATTAATACCTGATCCAGTAGTGCAGTTTAGTAACCATGATGGTAATTTATGAGGAAGTAATTAATACACTGGAACAATACACAAGACATGTTTTATCATGTATAATCTAGTTAACTGGGATTCCACAAATGCATTACAATTACCTGAGCTGTAGAAATGTGCCCTTTTACTGAACTTGACTGAACTTTCACTGAATGCTGTTAAATCTCTGTTTAGCCAGGTTTACAGCAAGTTTAAGTTAAATGTCAGATGACTGCTTGAAGCATTTAGGTGATTTCTACAGGAAGCAGCAGCTGAGCTTAGACTAAACCAGCACCAACCTGTAACCACAGTGTTTTAGAGACTGTTTTATTTTGTTAGACAACACAGATTTAAACAGTCTTAAACCTTAAATTGCAGATAAGAGGAGACAAACAAAACACTAAACCACTGGATGAACATACGATGGCTGTATGCAGGTACATTATTACAACCAAGGTCACACTGACTGTTTTGTATGTTAAAATATGTGTTGTGGATCTCTCTCTTTCTCTCTGTGGACATGTTATGATGTGGTTGTGTGTCTGATGGGCTGCAGTTGAGCTGCTACAATTGCTTCTTTGAATATTTGCCAGGCTGGTGCACTAATTCATTACAGCCGTGAGATGTTCAGCTGGATAGCATCTTTCATTTACATTTCTTTCACTTTTCAACTGCAAGCGGAAAAGGAAGTTGTAATTAACCAGATAAATATTTAAATTCTTGATCGAAAACATAGTTTTGTCTTCACATGCCAGTTACAGCTTCTACATTTTTGCTCCTCTCCATGACAAGGAAACACTACTATAAAAACACAAACACAATAGGTAAACCGTTGGAGTTTTTTTTTAATGTCAAGTCGAAACTGTAAACAAAAGTTACTACCTTAGGAGGAATGCTACATCCCTGATGCTGCCAGAGCAATTACAAGCTGCCATCTGATGTGTGAGAGCGACTTCCTCTTGCTCAGGACAGTCTTCCCTTCCTGATTTAGGTTAAAAGTTAAATCCACTGGGGAGCCATTTACTTTACCACTGATTGAGGAAGAGGCAGAGGAAGTCATTACAGACATTAACAGACACGGACAAACAGACGCAGGAAAACAGACGCAAGTAGTTGATTCTTTTAAAAATCTTCATAGTTTATATCCATCATTGCATTGTATCTTTGATACAGTGGTTCCTAAACTGGAGGAAGTGTATTACAACAGAAAACGGATGCGGTGTTTGGTGTTACAGTGCAGGAAAACATGACTACCCTGTCTCCTAGAAATAAAAACATTTATATACTACTATTTTAAGAAACTTAATACTGCCATGGTTATGTTTTTTAACACCACAATGAGGAAGCATTACAAAATGCTGCAAAATGTTGATACTGAATCAGTATCAGTACAATATTCACTGACAGAATATTTCATTTGTTTTTTTGTCAGAATATCCGCTCCTGCAATACAACATCCCGTCGTGGCGACAAGAGTGTGATTAAACTTTTTATGATCATGTTTAGGCACTCACAGCACCTGGTTAAGATTAGAAAAAGATTATGGTCAAGTCCTCAGTGACTTGAAGCATAAGACAGGACATTAAACCATAACCATAACCTTACAGAGTCAAAGTCCGTCAATTTGCAATATTCAATGTCATCTGTAAATAGATAAAAGGCCCGGACATTTCTGGGTGCTTATCGCCTAAATACTCACGTTATCTGGTTATAGGAGATGACGTATGTACCTCGCTAGTGTTTTGCTGTTGTGTGTAGAAAGAGTCAGTGCTCAAGTTCAGCATGCACCACATTATAGTTTAGGTTCACTTACCTGTGAGGATTATCATCCTTAGTTTTTCCTGTGTGACGACAATACTGAGTGTTGAACTGTGCCAATAATTACCGGTGGAACACAATACAGTTCAAAGAGGAAATTACATCCCCTCATCTTCATGCCTGTGTCCTGACTGATACACCAACCTGTTTACTGCCAAACCTAAACAAGCTAGCCCTATATAATTAGCTCACAAACAGTAAATGTAATCCAGGTAGCGATTACATTTCTTAATCTAATTGGGAAAATAAATTAATACTGTACCAACTTAATTTCAAGGAAACACCATTGAAGATGTAGAAGTTTGCGAATGATACTTAAAGGACAGGTTCACAATTGTTCAAGTCTGTTCTAAAACAACTTTCAGGTGCTCAAATGAACACTGACATGGGTTTTTCTTGCTGTAACCATTCCTGCTGTTCATACTAATAATAATAATACATTTAATTTGTATGCACTTTTCATTCATAGTGAAACTCAAAGTGCTACAGTATTAGTTACATAGAACACACATCATCAAGAAAACAGTAATATGAGTCAAGATGAAAAAGCCTTCCTGAATAGGAAGTTTTTAGGCCTTTTCTAAAAAAGAGACTAGGGTCTGTGCTGCCCTCAGATGTTTACGAAGGCTTTTCCATAAGTGTGGTGCAACAGAGCAGAGGGCTCCATCCCCCATAGTGTGGAGCTTAGTACTGGGGGTCTCATGGTGTGGAGCTTGGTACTGGGGGCCCAAAGGAGCAAGCTGCTGGCAGATCTGATGGTGTGGGTGGAGGTTTGTGGTATGATCAGTTCTTGTAGTTAGGGAGGTGCATGTCCATTGATGGATTGTATGTGAGTAGCAGGACTTTGTAGTCAATCCTGAAGGAGACAGGGAGCCAATGCAATGAAAACAGAATTGGTGTTATATGTCGCTGTTTTCACACTCTCATCAGGATCCTGGCAGTGTTGTTCTGAATGTACTGGAGCTTCTGGATGCTCCTGCCAGGGAACCATGCATTGCAGTAGTCCAGTCTTGAGAAGATAAAGGCATGGACAAGTTTCTCTGCATCTGAGTTTAGATATGTTTTTGAGATTGTAGAGAGAGGTTTTGCATAGATGTCTAATATGGTCATCAAAAGTCAGCTGAGGGTCAAATCTAACACCCAGATTAGTGATTGAGGGGGCCATCAAAGGTGAGATGAGGTATGGGGGATGACTGAATCTGGTGTTGAGTGCCAATAAGGAGAGCTCCAGTTTTACTGCTGTTTAGCTGGAGGAGATTTGTGCTCATCCAGTCCTTTATCTTGTTAAGACAGGTTCTGAGGTGGCTGCAGAAAGGCTTGGGGCAGTTTTGATGTACAGCTGGGTATCATCAGCATAGCAATGAAAAGACATCCATATCTGCTGAGGACACATCCAAGGGGAAGCATGTAGATGGTAAACATGGGTTTACCATGGGTTTACCATCTACATCTACTGGAAAGGTAAGACTGAAACCACTTAAGTGCAGAATCTGACTGTCCAATGGTAGTGTGGAGGCACTCTCATAGTGTGATCCACAGTGTCAAATGCAACACTCTCAAGTCAAGGAGAATCAGGAGCGAAGGGGACCCTGCATTTTTCAATTAGGTTGTTGTGTTTAAGGTGGTCCTGAAGCTCAGAAGTAACCACCTTCTCCAACACCTTGGACTGGAAAGGGAGGTTGGAGATACTGTAGGTCTGTTGCTGGCAAGAACTTCTGGGTCCTGGGTGGGCTTCTTGGGGAAGGGCCAGATGACTGTGACCTTGACGGCAGATGGAACACTACCAGTTTGAAGGGAAGGTTGACAATTTGTTGATCAAAGGGCTGAGAGGATCTATGATTGAGCAGAGTTGTGGGAAAGATGTCCAGGGCACAAGTTCAGGGTTTCATCTTCCTGAGGATTTCCTCAATGTGGCTCTGCCTGACTCCAGTAAAATGGAGACATTGAGGCAGAAAGGAAGAGCTGGGCATCAGAGAGCGGATGTTGTTGACCGTGGCTCTGAAAAAGTCAATAAAGCTGTTACATCGCTCTTCTGTTGCCTCAATTAGGAATGATGATTGGATTGTGGCTTCGGGAAATGTACTAAGGTGGAAAGAAGATGCTTTGGGTCACCAGTATTGTTATTTAATTAGGTTGGAATAGAAATGAGCATTGTTAAGGGACTTTGAGTAAGTCCTTTGATGTTCATGGAAGGCAGGTTTATGGAAAAAAGTAAGCTGAAGCGTCATTCCAGGACATGTCCAGCTGTTTTTCTTTTCCATAGGTCATGGGTGACCTAGGAAACAGAGTGTAAAAAATTGACCTTACGCATCTTGACAAGGGCATGAAGATCAAAGATACTAATCAGAGATGTATTGTAGAGTGCCACTAGTTCATCCACTGATGCAGAAGCTGGGCAGGTGATGGGCTGGAGGTCCATAGTCATGATGGCTGTGTCAATGCTTTTCCAGTTCTGAAAAGGCTTTTGATGCTTAGGTTTAGTTGGGGGTGACAGGAATGTCAAATCCATTGAGACCATCTTGTGGTCAGACACACCCTGAGCATAGACCTGTAGGTTATTATTGGGGGTGGATTCAGTGATGACCAGGTCAAGTGTAAGTATGGACATCAACATGCTGCTTCAGGCCAAGACACTCAATCAGATTCCAGAGGACTCCACTGCAAAATGACAAGAGAGGTTGTCGACATGTATATTCATATCACCAACAATGACATCGTTGGTTGGCATGGAGCAGAGTGAGGCGGCGAGGTCTAGGTATTGTGTTCATAGGAAACACAACATAGCTTTTGTCAAACAAAGTCACATTCATGTCTCCTCCACAATATTCAGCTCCTCATTAAAGAAAATAGTCAACTCAAAAGCAAGGGTTTTACATCATTGCATTAAATTATTTACATCTAAACTGCTCAGTTTTATGGATTATGTTGCTGCTACACCCAGCTGCACTCATAATTGCAACTTATATTGTACACACTGATGGTCATCCAACTTATTAATACTATAATATTTCATATTAAGTGATTGTATGCTGGGAGACATGAATTTTTGTGAGTTTACAACAAACTAGTTTACAGTACAGTTTACATGGGAAAACAGAGATTATATGGAGGCTAATGCTCGATTTAAACTCAAGTCCTCTCTACAAGACTGAGCCACAAGATTATGAATCAATACAGGCGTCACCTTAAGCCCGATGTCATTTCAGTTTATATTGTTCTTTTAATGGTGCATACAGTATTACCAAATAACTTTACAATTATTTAAATTACCGCAAACACCACATGGCTAACCCAGAGCCTTCAAGGCCTGTGAAAGTCTGAGGTCCCAGGGTAGTTGCCTAATTGGTAATCCAGCCTTGACTAGATAGTATATACTCTACAATGCTTTGTTGGGAAATGGATACATGGTGGCTGATGTCCGGTTGACAAATAGTAAATCCTACATAACAGCTAACATCTGGCTCTGTATCTAATGTGGGTTTTGAGGGGAAGTTAATTAGTCACTCTCCAATCTCTGACGGTGGTTTATGTGAGAAGTAATGGGGCCATAATCAACTAATCTACTTGAGTTCTCTATTTGAGTCGACTTCTTTATTTGAGCTGTGTATTCACATAATAAATTCATTCTATACGATTGGCTGACTGAAATAATATAGTGTAATTTATATTCAATTTGCCATCAAAATGTTTTGTACACAATCCTTTTTGAACAAGCAAGACGAAATGAGAACACAGTCTTGTTGTTACAGCACAGTCCCAGTAATAGCTCACCATCACTTACTGATATCTGCATGTCTCTTTGCATTCTTATCTTCCTCATAATCCCATTTATCTGTTATTTATCCATGCACAGATGAGAGACGGGACTGCACACAAAGACATTAAATGTTCCATTGATATATAGCCTACAGTAAATATATCACCATGAGGCTCTTGTGTAGAGTAAATGGAATATGTGGTTTGCTCTTATTTCTGGTTTCATTTGTTTGCTCATTTAAACTAGATAAATACCTTATTTAGTAAGACATCACTCTCTATTTGCTTTCTCACTCCTACTCTCTGTTTCTCTCACCACAGTGGGTGGAAGAATATTCAGTGAAGTCTCAGGGTCTAATTCAATGTGACTAAGGATGTTGGCTCACAAGCCTCAAGCAGACCTAAATTAATCTAATTTCTCAAGACATGTTGATCTGTAGTATAGAGATGGCTTTGCACTCGGCTGTCTCATAAATCAGTCAAACAAATGTTTGAGTGATACATTTGCACGGCTTTGTACCAAATGTAATTTAATGGATACATTAGATGCATTATTTTACTGAATGCGTATGAACTGTTATTTGCTGCATACTAAGGTCATCTGTCATGGAGTTAATGAAGATGCCAACGTTTCACTGCGATTTGGTGTTATTTCCAACACATCCTCATAATTAAACACCAGCATAGGTCCAAAATTCATATTATGTTTACCATTACAAATCACTGTTAGAAAATAATGATGTTTTATGGTGTGACAATGCTGTGACTAAGGTCTGGTTAGATTTAGGCACAAAAACACTTGGTTAGGGTTAGGGAAAGATCATGGTTTGGGTTAAAATAATCAAATGAAACGTGGTTCATACTTCCTGAAAGTTTAAAAAATGTCATGACTCGCGGAGACATGACACTCGCAGGAGGAAACAGGAAGTTTCCCACTCACTCAACCCACCTCCTCCTAACGAGGCAAAGTCATCTTATCAAGTCACCTTATATTGACGTCATTTGAACTACGTCACTTCTCTGAGTCATAATTACTACGGCCTGAAGTTTAGACCTATACCATTGTTTTTCTTGTGAGGATGGGCTGGTTATTTCAAACAGGCAAATCTGGTCATGGGTTAACTGAGATTGACTGGAGAAATCAGCCCTGCTCTCCTTGAATTTATGCCACTGGAAATGTTTATATAAAAATAAGATTACAAATATGTAATCAGCTTTCTGACTCTCCTCAAACAGTCTTAGGCCAAAGTGAGTCACAGAGGGTGGGCCTTCTTTACATAACATGACAAGAAATGACAAAGAACAAACCACTTCAGAGCTTCTGAAGAAGTTGTTGGAAACCATTGTTTCCGAGATGACTCATACTGGATAATTACCAAAGCGTCAAGGTCACTAAAGAACTTACCCACAATGGAAGAATAGTTCTGAGTACGGTTAGAAGTGAGGTGGAGCCTATTTCTAGGCCTATTTCTAGGCTCCACATCAGGGGGGTTATGAAAGGTATATAATATGATTTTTTATGATTTTGCATTGGGTTCTTTGTCCCGGGATCAAGGCCTCGGTTTGCTTTGTATTGCTCTTGATGCACAGTAAACCTATTCACATTGAACTCTGTCAGTCTCAAGTGTGTTCTTTGAGTCCGATTATACATATAAGTTTTTGAGTTAATACTAAGTTGGGGTTGAAGATTTATTGGCTCATCTGAAGATTTCCCACCAAAGCACCAGCTTGTGCCTTCATGCTGGAATTCACGATTCTATGAAGTGAAGTTTGCACGAGGTTTTATATCATCTCCTTCAAAATGAAAAAGACGTCTGTGTGAGTTGAAAATGTTTAAATTTGAGCAAAAAAATTGCGCATATCATGGGGTTTTATGAATGACAGAGGTTAGAGAGAAATAACAGAGAGAACCGCAGCATCTGGTGAGTTCTGAGTTCAGTCAGAGACTGAACTGAACACAAACACAAAGCTATGTACAGTAATGTATTTTGGCTGTTTGGGGCGAATAAACACTAACCGTCGAGCCAGGCGGACTACTGGGGCCTGAGGACAGAGAGGATGAAGCGACAAAATGACTGTGGAAATACTGTTGTTAGACAGTTATGAAGTTAGATGGAGTAGATACAGCACAAATACATAGTTTTTTTCCCTCTATTTAAAATAAATGTATGATACTTTGTAAAAGTCTGGATTATCTGTAATTCTGTGTGTGCAATGCATTCACATAAAAAAAATCTGCAATTTAAAATATTGTGTGAGAAAAAATGTGTAACACTGACAAAGCAGACACAGTCATAGGAGTTATTGTGCCAAGAGAAAAACTGTGTTGTGCCTTTGGTGAAAATGTTTTAATGTGTTTGGACATAGCATCAGGTTTTTTTTGTGTGTATTTGTAGAAAACCTCTGAGAGAACGACGATAAACAACAATAAATTGGAAGATAAATCAAACTTGGGTCTGGATTATTATATATATGATGATACTGCATTGCCATTATTAAATTTTCAAGTTTGATTTGCAGTTTATTGAATAAGTAAGACTACTTATCATCATGTTTGACATAGATAAACAATGCCAGCTCTGAGCCTGTATTTGTCTTGCCATTGTATTGTTAAATATGTTTGCCCAAACTCATGTTAACATATAGAAAAGGACAAAAGGACTGGGAGGAACCCAGCACTAATTACACCGCCAGTCATTCTGTACTGGTCGTTGGATGAGAACAAAACACTAGGACTGGATTGGTGACTTTGATGTTGAGCAATATTTCTGTTTTCAGTCAGTCATCAGCATCCGTAATGAATCATATCAGAGAGAGAGACGCAGGCTGAGATTCGGTTCACCACTGCGTAGCGTGCCTGCTGTTTTCTGCCGGGCTGTTCAGATAGGAGTGACTCATCCCAAACTCTGCAGAGCCTGCTACTGCCTTGGGTCAATGTTGTCAGTAGGCTATAGTGGGCCATGTGCAACGAGAGATGAGAAAGAGCCTTTTAGCACGCAAACAGAGAAACACAACAGAGTTGCAAACAAGTTTAAAATTGTGTGATTTAATATCAGTAGAATATCAAATATAAGTCCAGTTGCTTTGTAAAAATGTATAGTGTTCATTTGTAGAGTCATGAAGTTTGTGCTGTGTGTTTTTTAACCAGAGGAAAGTAAGATAGCAGGATTAAAAACTTGCTGTGAGACTTAAGATAACTAGAGCTCTCTACTGACATCTGCTGGCACTTCAAAGCAGAGCAACACACTGTTTTCATGCATCTGTGCTTTGAATTTAACTGCAGGAATCTTTTATTTAATTTTTTTTTAAATAGCAGGATTAGTGTTTCTTATGTTTACGCTGAATGTGGGTTTATCTGCATAGTAAATTCAGCTGTTGCAGGTAACAACCCTTTCTTCGGTTCAACTGGTCCATAGTGAGCTATAAACTGGTGCTGACACAAAGGCTTCCTTAATTATCAGTCAGCAGAAAAAAGTAAGACGGAATACCGAATATAACCCAGTTTCAAAGGCCACAGACAACACACTGCAAAAAAAAGAGGAAATATCTTGTTTTAGGATGATTAAACCTTATTTTTCTTATCAAAGACAAATACTTCTGTCAAGCACCGTGTAGGTTATTAGACTTGTTTCAAGGTAACTGGTCTTAATTTGTCTTAGTAAATTATTCAGTCTATTGTTCAGCTGAAAAGAAACAAGCCTGAAAAGTGGATTGCACAGTTATCACTTTATATCTTTATTGTGAGAAAACAAGATTGCTCTGCTTATTTCAAAAATCAAACCACAACTAAAGCGTTTGGAGATGTTAATTCCTAAACTGATTCAAATTAAAAGGTATGCCTTCGTAAACTACTGGTTAAAACGCCACAACTCATAAACAGAAGTAATCTAGTTTCAAGCACCTTTTACATGAACTTCTGATTTCTTATATAAAGCCAAACAGGCTTAAATCTAATTCTTTTTTAAAAACTAGTTTTAAGGTTTGATAGTGGCTAGATTTTTATGCTAGTTTCAAGAAAACTTACTATGTCATTTTTGCTTACCCCATTGGTGGATTTTCTTGCTTGAAATGATCAAATTTCACCAGTTCAAAGAATATTTTGTACCGTTTCAAGCAGAGGAGTTTTTGCAGTGGCAGCACCTAGACGTTGCTTGATGTCCTCCTGATCAGATTCTTCATATATGTTATCAATCATTCTGTTTGTCCATGCTGTATTTCTGTAACTTTGTTTTCTTGGTCTATTTTGAACACTCAACATCTATTTCCTGTCTGTCCGACCTTTGTTGCTCTTCCTGAGGTTTCTTTTTTCCCCACTGAAGGTTTTTTTGAATGTCAGAGGATGTTGTATTGCTGTACAGACTGTAAAGGCCCCCTGAGGCAGATTTATGATTTGTGATATTGGGCTATACAAATAAAAAATGACTTGACTTGAACTGAATTTTTAAAAAAGTGGGTTCAACACATTCTCACAGTGTTAAAGCCACACATAAGATGTTCATGGGTGATGCATAAATTGCTTTGTGTGGCTTTGAACACATTATACTCTCTCTCTCTCTCTGTCTCTCAAATACACACACACACACACACACACACACACACACACACACACACACATTTGTGTATTTCACCAAAGTTTCCACTAGATGGCATCACCTCTCTACATCTTGACTTGACTGATGCTCAGCTCCAGGGTCTTTCAGTCTTTTTATTTGTCATTCGTAGACATTAGTACTTAAAGATGTTTATTCTGTAATGAGAGACATTAAAGTGACCACTGTGGTTAACCTTTAAGTCATTTAGGGGCTTGGAAAGTAACTAAAAAACATTAGTAGTTAGTTATGTTTAATTTTTATATTTAAAATATTGGATTTGTACTGATTCTTTGATCATTGGTTGATTGGAACTCGGCGGGCAACTGGAGAAATTTTCCGCCACTTATTCCCTCAAATTATTAAACTGCTTGCTCAAATTAATTAATTACTTCAAAAATGGAAAGTGCAGCATTTTGTCCTGAATGCAGAAAACACTTCTTATGTTCACTTAATGAGGTCCGGCCCAGATACTCAAAAGTTCTGGGTTGAGTTTGAATCTCAGATTTCTCTGATACTGAAACTCAAAGTTGGTTTAAATCCACACTAGTGTATCTCAGGTTTTCACTCCCTGAACCTCAAATAGCAGAGCTACAAACAAGTGTACCTTATTACTCATTTGAGTTGCCTTAATTTGAACTTCATTTTTAAAAATATCTTTGTAATCAAAATGATTAACTTATATATTAGATGGAAAACAGGATAGCTTTATCAAAATGTAGCAACCTGTGCTTCATTATCCAGGTCAGGATTCATTTAATATGTAATATTTTGTATAGTGGACTGGAAATGCCTAACTGATAAGTCGTAGTTTGCATATATTTAAATTTATGGTTCTGCAACTATGGGAGTCGAGGCATTATGTCACTTTTATTGTTTGTCAATATTTTGCTTGTTGTAAAAGGCCTGAGTGCACAATAACTGATACTAAATTACTGTTTAATTGGTGAGAAGAAGGTTTCCTTATTAGGCTATTTTTTAATTTTTAATTTCCCCAATCTATTCTATTTTATACTTGCAACTAGCAAACCTACAAACTTATGCATGTCATGGTCTACTGATGAATCAATATCTCCTTGAGATTTGCTGTTCAATCTTGTTTTGTTTTGTTTAGATATTTGTTTCTTTTGGTTGCCTTTCTATTCCTCTCCTTCTGTGTGTGTGTGTGTGTGTGTGTGTTAATCCTTCATATTGTGTTTCTGTTTTATTGAAGGGTATTGTATTTTTTTTTTTTTTACCAAGAAATTGTTTTTCTGTGCTATAGATGCTTTTTTTCATGTGAATGTGCTGACAACACAATGAAATAATAAAAAAAAATAAAAAGAATGTTGAATAGTGTAGCAGTGCACATTGAAGGTATTGATTGTTGCAGCTGGTCGGGTGAGTTTATAGCTCCTTCCAGTTATATTCCAGTAATACAGCGTAATAATAAACACAGAGATTGAAGAGTTTCAAGGAGATGTCTGTCCTTGAGTTTTCAGATTTTATTCCATTTTGTTCAAGCTCACTCACGTTTAATGCAGTTTTACTTTGTTCCTGGACTGAGATACAGCATGTTGACTTCAGAGCTGCAACGATTAGTTGATTAATCGATTAGTCGATCGACAGAAAATGAATCAGCAACTATTTTCATAACTGTTTCATCATTTTAGCTATTTTTCAAGTAAATATGTCAAATATTAACTGGTTCCAGCTTCTTTAGCATAAGGATTTTATGCTGTTCTTTGTCATGTATGATAGAATATCTGGGTTATGGACTGTTGGATGAATAATATCAGCAATTTGAGGAAGTTATTAATATATTCTTAAAGGCAAAAATGCCCCAAATTTGCTGGTTTCAGCCTCTCAAATGTGAATATTTGATGCTTTTTTGTGTCATATATGATAATGAAGTAAGTATCTTTTGATTTTGTGCTGCTGATCAGACAAAACAAAACATTTGAAGATGTCACCATGAGCTCTAAGATCACTATTTTCCAGACAAAACTGATACATGATTCATTGAGAAAATAATCAACAGATTTATCGAAAATAAAAGTAATAGTTAGTTGCAATTCAACACAACAATCTCCTCTTCTAACTTCAAACTAGAGGTTCAGTGAGTGCAAATAACACAGACTGTGAGGATATATGTCATTTAAGGACAAAAAACATGGCTGATTTATCAGTTTTTTTTTCTCCTGACACCTGCCGTACTCCCTATGGACCTGCAGAGGGAGCTACACAAACTGTGTCTGTTTCCCTTCAGAGCAACAGAACACTGGCAGCATGTAAATCAGATACATACATGACCAGTCAAAAGTTTGTGTCCAAACTAACTGTAGATCAACCACAGTCTGACCTGCTGGCCACTGAGCAGCTCCACTGGAACAGTTGAGGTTATATGTGCTTTGCTCAAGGACACGTCAGTGGTGGTGATGACGGAGGGGCAAGCGCTGCTTTTTCACATTCCCCACTCAAATTTATCCCGCTGGTCCAGGGATTGAACCGACCTTGATGTGATATTGTTTAAATATGGGGACACCAGTCTCTCCTTTATCTATGGTCTTCTCATTAGTGCAGGTCATCTTGCTTTTAATTTGACAAGTTTACATTATTAACTTCTAATTGACCTTGTGGGTGTGTGTGTTGTGCTGTTGTGTGCAGCTTTGTATTTTGCATGGTGTGTTCTGTGTGTTTTTTGCTTTGTACTGTTTGTTGTTGTGCTGTTGTATGTGTTGATTGTGGGCGACTGCGGATGTAAATTAGCTTTGAGCTAACTCCGGTGCAGTGCATCTTTAATGTTTAAAACTGCACACTGTCCAAATCAATGAATAAATGCATCTCCTGGAAGGCATTTATAGTGTTGAACATGAAAAGTGACATAAATAGCTAGAGAGAGAAGTTCAAAACTGACTCCTTTCTCACCTCCACACAGCTGATCAATCACTACCTGAAGTGGGTGTTAATGTCGGCTCATCTGTTGCGGACAGTTACAGAAATGGCTCCACACAATGCCCCCCCCCCCCACCCCAACGCCTTGTCGGAAAGGTGCGGCTGGAGGTTTCCAAAGCTAATTGACAATCTGACAAGGAGAATACCGGCCCCTCCCAAGCTTTGTTAGCCCATAATGTTTGTAATCTAAGACCCAAACTTTCCTCTAAGTCTGTCTGGAAAGGAGCAGCAGCTAAATGACTGAACTCTAAATGTTCATATCTTTGTACTTGTGTTGGCTTTACAGGTTAAAAAGTACTCTACAAACACATAAAAGTAAAAAGAGAAATTACCAGATAAATGTTAGATAAAAGTAGAATTGATACAATAATAATAAGTGCATGGTAAAAGCATGGATTAAAACTAATCATTAAAATTGTAAGATAAGATGCTAAAATTGGCGTCATGTGGACTCTTTTATTGGATTTTGTGAGCGGTCTTTCTTTGTTTGGAGAGGCTGTATTGAGTTACACTAATCTAAGCAGGATGTGACAGAAATGTGAATGACAGTTTCTAGATTCTTAGTGGATAAAAAAGATCTAATTTTTGAGATATTTCGAAGGTGCAGAAAGCTAAAGATTAGTTTGTTCTGCACTGAGGACAGAGAAGTTAAGTGGGGGGAAGTGCTCACTAGAAGACTCTGGATTTATGTTAATAGCTTCTGTTTTCTCTGAGTTTAACTGAAGAAAGTTTTGAGTGAGACAGTTTGTGTAAGACAGCATTGTATTTTAAACTTTATTTTATTGTGTTGTTGGAGTCAGAAGAGACATGGTGGTGTAGGTAACATGTTGATTTCAGCCTCAACTTTCATTTCAATACAACTCCGCTGCCTTATTTCTGGGGCATTTGAGGACATTTGCAATTCAGAGAGACCCCTCCAAACACCACACACACACACGCATACAGCCCCTCATACACACCTCATTTAAACTTCACCCCAACCCCATCCATTCCCTCCTGAGCTGTTAACCAATAATTCTTCTCTTTCATTCCTCTCTCTCTCTCTCTCTCTTTAAGCCTGGCACAAACCCTTTCCTGCTGCTGAATTCTCCCAAATCACCCCCCACCCCTCACATACAGAGCAGGCGCCCCTCACCCTCTCTCCCAGACTGATTCCAGTTCATTCCCATTGAGCTACATTAGCATACAGATGTTAGACTGAAAAGGGAAAGCACAGAAACACAAAGGGCCTGCATGACCAGGAGGGGAGGGAGGGGTTGAGGGGCTGCACACGGATGGCCCTTGGCCTTTTTAGGGTCTTACAGACACACACACACACACACACACACACACATTCATGCACACACACACGGGTATTGAATGGTAAGTAGCCATGGGGGTTGTGGGAGTCTGCTCCTGCTTCACTCTACTGTTATTCATTCACCAGAGGGAAATCCTCAGCCTGCTAACAGCTGAATGCCAACACACACACACACACACACACACACATACACACACATACAAACACACACACAGTGAAGAGCAAGTAGGGATGGATGAAAACACTCAGATGGTGGTTGAAGCTCACTCCAGCGATGTATGGAAATGTGGTTACAGAGAACTGATGAATATGAACAGAAGAACAGGACTTATTTCTGAATGAAAAAGTTCGTTAGCTGCACAAACTGAAAAAAAGAGCTAAGAGACACGACACTGCTGCTTAAAAAGGCACACAGAGAGTAAGATCATGGCTAAATAAAACAGTACTGTGGGCTGCAGTACATCCTGCCGCAGAGGTTGCAGAGGAAACATCATCTCGTTACTTAGTTCATGTCATCCATGCATGCTTGTGACATGATATCATCATCCTGGCAGCCATGTCTTTGTATACATGATGGTATCATAACGATGGCCAAAGCGCAAAAACTTCCTATCTGCAGAATTTTCTGATTGTTGAATTTCACTTTGGATGATGAGAACAAGGAAGGCTGCTCATATTCAGTCTGTCTGCAAGATAATCCCAACGTTTGTCGTGACAGAAAAGTCAATTTTAATTATTAACTTAATTTAGAGCATCGTTTTGTAGAACCTCCTCCAACTTGCACCAAGTGCAAAAGCTCCGATCTGCACTTTGAGAGGCATTAATACCTTGTTGGTATTGTTAACACATTATATATAATAATATAGTCCAAAAACAGTGTATTATGTATTGGGTATCCTTAACAAATAGCATTCTGCAAGAAAACAAGTTTTTTTTAGTTTTCTCAAAAAAGTGCATTTTTCAGATAGGAGGTTTTGCTCTTCGGCCATCGATATACAGTATGTGAGGCTGTATGTGGATGATGGTCTCCCACCAGTGGACATCTAAAATCTGACCTAATCTTGTAAACCAAATCCAGTCAAGAAAACCATCATCTTCCCTTGACACACGACAATGAGAAAATAAAAAAAACCCCGCCCTCCTCAGTACGGCAGAACGTCTCAGCTCGGAAAGAAAAACCTCTGAATGCAATAGTGCAAAATTTCACAGAGGGACTTTCTGTGTGGAGGCGTTAATACAACAGAAGGCCGCTGTTTTGTTTTCTGTTTCCAACCCGCAAAGGGGTCAATTTGACTAAAAACATGATATTTCCCTAAACATATTCAGACCTTAACCACAGCAATGTCACAAATTCACAAAACAGTTTCGGAAAGCATAGATACATGATGTCCTGCTGATAGAAAACACTCCTGTGTGTCATACGATCAAACCACATATTTGGTCATCTGTATCTGTGTACCTCGGGGATGATGATAACATTGAGGTTGTTTGTTGTGTCTAACACTTTCATATTGTGGCCATAATGAACACTGCAGACTGTCATAGCTTTAAAAAACAGGTTCACAATTTTTCAAATCTGCCCTAAAACAACAGTCAGGAGCCCAAATGAACATCGACATTGTTTTTTGTTGCTGTGATTATTCCTCCTGTTCATACTGACCATTAGAAGATTCCCTCCAAATGTGCTTTCTATGTAAGTGATGAGGGTAAAATCCACAGTTCTCCTGTGCAAAATGTATTTAAACGTTTATGTGAAGATAATATGAAGCTTCAGTTGTCTGAGTTAGTCAAATAAAGTGGATATCTTCCATGGTTACAGCCTTTTTAGTAACATATTCCCTCTTTCTGTCAGTGTTTTCCTGTTAAGCCGCAGTGGAAGGATTGCAACAAAAAGAGGGACTAAAAAGACTGTAACGTTGAAAGATATCTGCTTGATTTGATTTAATTCAGACGGCTGAAGCCTCAAATTATTCACATAAAGGATCAAATGGATTTTCACACAGAAGAAGGTATTATTATGATGTGAAGTGAAGTTGTAAGTGTATTATGAAGGGATCTTCTAATGGTCAGGATGAACAGGAGGAATAATTACAGCAAGAAAAACATGTTTCACCGTCTGTTTGGGCTCCTGACTGTTGTTTTAGCACAGACATGAAAAACCTTTCCTGTCCTCTGAAGAGACATTTATAATTACTAACAACTGCTCTTAGACGGATGTAGTGTAAGATAAAATACAACCTGAAATGTAGTGAGTGAAACTATAAAAAAAATCATCTTACATACATACATACAGCCAGGCTGCTTGAACTGAACACACACGCATAAACACACACACACACACACACACACACACACACACACACACACACACACACACACACACACACACACACACATAGGGGAGGACCTCAACTTCTGCTCCACTTTGTGTGAATAGATGGAAATCAGTCACAAGTATCTCTGTGTCCCATTGTGTGCTGGGAAGTCTTTGTTCGAGCATCTGTTGCCCAAACATTCTCCTCAGTGTCACTCACTCTAAATTGGTCTGTTCAGACGAGTTACAACAAAACTCACTCCTCTTCCCACACAACACACACACACATAAACACACACACAGGGGAGGGCTGGGAGATTCCCTGAACGCAAGTAAGAGAAAGAGTTAATCTTTGTTCCTTTTGTGTGTCAATGAGACACAGATGATCGTAAAGGTCCTAGAAGCAGTGGCAGCGTTTTAAAAAGGAGATGCTCGTGGGAACGTTCCACCACAAATTCTTAGTTTTTGGCAAACTAACTTATACATTTAAAATACCGATACTAAAGATCTGGATGTCTTAGATGTTTATTTCGGTTATTACTTAAGTACAAAGTTTCCAGTGATATCAATCAGTACTGAAAAGTGTGAGGGTTTGATTCAGCAGTAAAGACAGACTATAATGTTGATATTCTTTGCAATAAGATGTTTATCCACAATACAGCTGAATCAATATCATCCATTTCATCTCTGTCTTTACATGCATTGCTTATTTAACTGAGCTACTAAAGGTCAAAGCTCTGACATGATCTTACAGGTGATGAAAACAGGGAAGGGAAGTGTATGTTTGACATGAGGATGTGAGGTCTGAAGAAGCTGAACATCCATCTCATGGATTTCTTGCTTTTGTAAATTTATCTTCTGTTTTTTTCCACACATGAGTCACTGAAGATAATTCATTCTCGATTCAAGAAACACGCAACAGCTCTTCTTTTTTTTTCCGAAGATTTTTATTTTGAAATCAAGATGGACAAATATATTAAGATAAAGAGCTCGGATATCAACACAGGGTGCGATTTGTCAGGTGGTGGTGATGGTGAGGATTTCCCCCCCTCTGGTCTATATATATCTCTTCCTCTGCTGAGTTTTATCCCCTTCATAAGACCGTATAAAATATCTAAAATAAAAATAGGCTATTTAAAAAAAAAAAAATCTAAGCACTGCAACGTGAGAACAGTCATTAGTATAAACAACAATAAAATCAGAAATGGACTTTCACTGATATGACAACAGAGATGACAGCGTGTCCAGGCTACGTGATGATGCAGGAGGCACTAACAAGTAGGCGTATACTGTAGCCTATATGAAGTTTGCTGCACGCTACACATAGAACTGAATTAAACATTGACTTGCATGAATGACATTCCTCAGTACCGAAAGGAGCGTTGGGGAATTTAGTTCTGGCATATTAAATTAGCATTTTGAGCTTTTGTTTTGTTGTATACTTGTTGTATGATTACATCTCCTATGTGTCAGCATGAGCAAAAGACCAAGACATGAACATGACATCACATCGCTGAGAGTGAAAATATGGCGCTACTTCAGAAAATTACATTTTTTTTTAATATTCCAAATGAAGTGGTCAAGTTTAAGTCTCGCGATTCTTTTATTAAAGTTCATAATTAATTTATAATGTTAATCTAACAGCTGCAATATGCTTCATAGTCTATATTATAGGCCCACTGTGGATCTGATTTATTTTCATGAATAAACTGAATAAACCCCGCCTCCCCCCCTCTGATTTTTTCACAAATCGCACCCTGAACATAACCCATGGAATGTAAACAATAAATGCACTTAAATTATGTAAAACAACAAAAAAAACAACAACATCAAACATATCAAACAACACAATATAAGTTTTTGCTTTGAAAAACAAAATAAATAAGACTTTAAGTTAACAAAAGTTACCAAAAAAAAAAAAAAACACGGCTCGCTGTCAAGTCAAGCTAACAGTAAGCTACAGCACGAAGCGTCTCCGGACTCGACGGGGCGGGAGGAGTCGGTTTCAATGACGAAAAACAAACAAACAAACAATAACGATCTCGCCTGATTTCACTTGAACTCTCTTGATTTCCCCCCACCGCTAAAAAAAGAAGTTAGCTAGCAAGCTAGCGTGCAACAGAGGTCGACCTACAAACGCATTGTCATCGAGGCAACTCTGATAGATAAAAACCAACTATAAACAAAGGTCACCTTTTCACCTGTGTGTTTTCACCACAAGAGAAGAACACAAGGTTTTAAAACACATAGGAATTCCCCAAACACTAAGAGCATCACGCAGCAGTACGGCAGTCCTGATAGACACTCACATTTATGCTCTTTCATGACAGTAAAATAGATTTTTTCATTTCTTTTGGTGATCCTTTGACTTCCAGACTGTTGCTCACACAATCTACCCACCCTTTTATTTACCACTGATGACCCACACTGACGCTATTAATGTGTGGCGAAGCCCTCTTTCACTACTGTTTTGCTATGAATAACAGCAGTAAACAATTGGAAAAACAGGTTATTACAGTCAGAGGTGTGAGGCTTGACGGAGAGGAGAGAAGACTCGCTGTGTGCTCACACCAACAACAGTTACTGATAGATGACGACGACCAAAAGTTCAGTCCTCAAAGAGAGAAACCCGACTAACAACTGTAGCTGTTGGTGTGAAAACTCAACGAGTCTTGATTTCTGCCAGGCCTAATAGCCAATAAGGCAACATACATGTAGAATGCCAAAATTTCTTCCCCTCCCTCCCCCTCTCCCCTTTCCTCTCCTCTCCACAAGCCTCCTTAAAGCTACTGGATAGCGTAAACCAAGCAGACGGACAACATGGATGCATAAGTAAAGCATAATTTCTCCGGCATCATAAAGAAAAAATCCATAAACACAATCACAAAGCAAACTCTGAAAGAAACAAATGATACAAAAAGAAATAAATAAGTCTAAAAAAAAAAAAAAAAGTGTTAGGCTATAATAAGAATAATCATAACACTGTGTATTACCTGTCATGGCTAAACTAGGTGTTAACAGTACTAGGAGGTAAAGGGAACTCTAACATCAACTTTGGTAACTAGAGAATCAGTGGGTTGCCTACACTTGTGCTATTTTTTTTGTCGCTAAGGCAGTTTAGCTGAATCCTTGCCAGGCAGTTAAAAATGGCTGATAAATACAATCAACTGGCCACAGCCATACAACCAATCAATAAATCAATCAATCAGTGACAGCATACAGTTATTTAACCCTCTTACTCACTGACAAGAGGTTGGTTTCATACCGTTCGAGAGCCCTAAATATGACTGAAGAAGTGCTGCAAGCTGGTATCACTGAAGCTGTTTGTAAGCAGGAAAATAAGGAATAAGATTTGTAAGAAAACAAAACAACATCGCTATATGAAAACGTGGAATGCACATCAGTCATACATAGGGCAAACATCACTAATCTTTAACTCCTTCTTAAAGCAGAGTACAGGAAATTCTAACACAGAACTTCCCACTGAGCAGGAACAGTGAAGTACCCCCCTAAGTATTCCCTAAAAACGGGTATACAACAGTATACAGCAGTAAGAACAACCTTACAAAAAAACAAAAAAAACAAACCCAAAAAAAACAAAACAAAAAAGAGAAGTCAGCTAAAACTGGACGAACACTGAGCAGCGCTACAACTGCGTTGATGAGAGATGCAATATGCACAAAGTTAGGTACGTTTACCTGGCTGCATTTATGGAGGAACTGAAAACCTAATGTTTGAAGCCTCTGTGACTTGTATCTGAACTTTTATGTGTCAAAGCTGCTCCTTTGGTTTTTTTTTGGACAAGACACAAAAACATCAAGATCCTGGTCACATAAAGTTACAACAATTAGACCATCTATCCCTGATTAAATTCAGCCTCGCAGTAAAACCCTTCTCTACTCGACAGACAGGCGGCTGAAGATGGGCAGGCGTCGGCCCTCGAAGCTCGGTGACTCTGTGCCGCTGGAGGAAGAGCTGAGGGAGCAAGAGGAGGTGTAGCCTTCCTCGGAGAGGGAGTCCGCCGAGGAGCAGCGCTGAAGGCCCGGCAGGCCGTTCAGGGAGACTGGCAGCTGCTGAGGGAGGTGGTAGGGGAGGTTTGGGTTTTTGGAGGTGAAAGTAGATGTGGGACACCTGGCGCCGACGGAATCTGCGACAGCGTAGAAGTGCAGAGCTGAATCTCCGCTGTCATTGGCCAGTTCTGAGATGCCAGAGAAGGAGTAAGGGCAGTGCTTCAGTGCCCCCGGCTCAGGGAAGAGAGGAGAGAGGAGCTCTGGGCTCCCTGTGGAGGATGGAGGAGGAGACACAGAGGAGGCCCGAGTGAAGATGAGAGGGTTAGGCTGCGACTCCTCGACCGGTTGGAAAGTCTGCGGGGAGGAGGAGAAGCCTGCGAAGCTGAGGCTGTGACGAAGCAGAGGAGGCCTCAGCTTCTGCTTCTGCTGTGGAGCGCCGGCGTTGCCGGTTTGGAGCTCGTCAGCGTTGTGGATGAAGTGGCAGCGGGCGCCGTATGGGCAGAAGCCTATTGTGTGGAAAGTGCGGCAAGGCTCCGTCTTGTACTTTGGGTGCCTGCTGAGGCCTCTCAGCTCGTCTAAGCCGTGGGCAAACTGGCACTTGGCGCCGTACTTGCAGGCCCCACTTTCTTCAAAGGTGCGGCAGAGTTCAGTCTTGTAGCGGGTGGAGATGTGAGGCGAAGGGGCCAGGGGTCTTGAGGCAGTGGGGGAGGCGGTGGAGGAGAGGGAGGTGTTGCTGATGCAGAAGCCCGGTGGAGGGAGCGGCAGTGGCGGACAAACGTTCGCCATTTTGTCCTCTCTGCCTCCCAAGCTGCTGACGTTGCCCTCGATCATGCTGACCGAGCGGTCGACTCTGAAGGGGATATGACTGAGCGAGGAGCGAGGAAGCTGACTTTCCCTCTTCCACTGCTGGTTGGAGGCCATGTTGATCCCCCAGCAGGCCGACTCGCTCACCTCAGAGCTGCTGCTGCTGCTGCTGCTGCTGCTGCTGCTGTTGTTGAACTTGGAGTTGGGGAGGGTCACGGGGCAGAGAGAATGGCGACGCTGGAAGCCCAGGACTCTTTGACTGTGCTGCTGCCGCTGCTGCTGCTGCTGCGAGCTGGTGGACAAACCATCTGTCACCTCCAGGCCGTGGAAATTCTGTCACACAAAAGGAGAGAGAGGAGAAGAATAGATGTGAGCTCTCTGCATTCCTGGAGCGCTGGAGCGAGACTGGCAAGCCGAGCTGAAGGGAGATTTTAAAGTTGCAGCTAAAACAACAGGGCTGATAAATTAGACTGGAGAAATTTACTACGATTCATTTATTAACCTAAAGTATGTCTAAACTAAAGAAGTTGGACTAGAACCGGAGTATGGGACGTTCATGGATTAAAACCTAAATTTTAAACAGCAAAAGTTGTGTTTAATCCCAGTTTAACTAGATTGCAAAGTAGCATAAATACGCACATCAAAATATACAAAAAACTCGATTCAGTTTGGTGTTTTATTGTATTATAGCTGCAGCCTTTACACTTTTATTTGCACAAAATGCTTTCAGGGCTTTGAAAGAAACAATAAAACTCAAAAAAGTTTTTCCATAAACATTACTATTCAAGCAAAATTATATTTTAAACATATTGTGAAACAAAAAAAAGCAAACATGCGAGAAGCTGATGCAAACTTCAACTCAAAAATGTCTCTTGTTTTGCGAAGTATAGAAAACCTTCAATATGTTATATAGGAAATAAACCTTTGAGCTCAAACTGAAAGCTGCAAAAAAGATCAAATTTGCTCTCACACTCCAGATCTTATACACTACACTTGCAAAAGCAAAAAGTATCATTAATGCATCATTAATGAAAACATATTAACATATTCCTAAATGAATTTGAGACACAGGAAAATTAGGCATCTTTTAGCAACTTGATTATCTTTTACCATATGTAGAAATATCTTTAATACTTTACTCCAGTATTGACTTAATTGTATTGCATTTATTAGTATTGCATCCTAGGCAGGAGCTTAAGCTGCTTCCACAGGATGATTAGTTGTTGCATGTATATAAATGTTTTAAATCGTCTGTGGATGTTCTCACCTTGCAGAACTCCTCATCCAGTTCCAGGAAAGGTGTTAGAAAGTCGGAGGGCATGTTTCACTCCACCGTCCACTCGCTGAGTGAAGGAGCCGGATGTCTGATCCCAAAGCGGGGAGGACAAAAAGTTTCTGGGTCCAAAGAAGAAGAAGAAGAAGAAGAGATGGACAAAGTCTGGTCTTTAGGGAGCCGAGACAACAGAGAAAAGCGTTTAAACCTCAGAGATTTCAGTTTGACTCTCTGGAGGTTGTTTTTGGATGGTCGAGAGGAGAGAAACTGCTTCTTCCAAAATAATTTCTTTTGGGGGGGATAGGGGAGAGAAATGGAGCAGTCCGTTGTGAAGGAGACGGGGAGTTGGGAGAAAGCGCGATGTGACGACAGGAGGAAAGTTCCTCGACCATCTGCTGGAATCTTCTTAAATAGTCGGGGCAACCCACCCACCCTCCCACGCAACCCCCCCCCCTCCCCCTCCCTCCCTCCCTCCTTCCCTCCCTCCCTGCCAGTGTTCTTCAGGGGGCAGGGCAGGGAGTGTGTGTTAATGTGTGTGTGTGTGTGTGTGCTGGAGGGGTGAAGGGGGTTGGGGGGGTTGGGGGAGGAGGTCCTGCATTGTCACAGTGTGCTGGGGGGCAGGGTGGGCACAGAAAGAAGAGGAGGGAGCTGAATGAAGCTACTTTTCTACCCATTCATTACCAAATCCTTAAAGATGCATTCTTCTTCTTCTTCTTTTTTTTTTTAACAGGCCGTCCCCCTCACTTTGTTTAGGATCGATACAGCTAAGGAGATAATGACAAGTGTTGCAAATACCAAACACATTTACTGTCATTAGTGCAGTAAAGTTGTTTCAAATATTTATATAAAATGTTTCACAACTTTTAATGGTACACGTAAGTTTTGTTCCTCCAATTGTTTTCAGGCGCAGTACTTTCAAGTGTGACTGAAGCGGTCAAGCTGAAAATAAGGGAAGTACTTTTTAAGACATGATTTGACATTATAAGATGAATCATGCTTCTGGAAACTGACAATACAGTTGTTATACACAAGTCTTACTCCGTTCACCATTGAATATTCATTAAAACAATGTTTTGTCATGTGGATTCCTGACTGCAACAGGTTGGTATAACTGAGGGTAACAACAATTCACTGCTCATAAACAGATAAACAGAGACTCTTGGGAGTCTGTTCAGCCGTATTGTTGACAGTTGTTTTTTACTCCAACACAATGTCCGATACACATTTAATGACACCTATTCTGGGATATCATGAAACTGTAGTGTTAGTTTTAGGGGCTGCACATTATTATCTGCTGATTATTTTCTCGATTTATCGATTAATGGTCTATAAAACGTGCCCATCACAATATTCCACAGCCCAAGCCACGATGTTACAACAAGAATAGGCACCAAACTCATTTTTCGAGGATGAAACCATCAAATGTTTTGACACTTTTGATTGAAAACTGATTAAACAATTATCAGAATAGTTGTAGATTAATCTTCTGTCCGTTGTTGCAGCTCTAGTAAGTTTTCATCCTAAATTATGGATGGATGGATCTATAAATTATAAAGAAAAAGTCTCGTTTCTGGACAATACAGAGTACAAGTACAAACAATGGCGGCACGGTGAGTCAGCCTGTGTCAGTCCAAAGTCATGTCGATTGAAAACTCCAAATTGCTAACAGGTGTAAATGAAGTGTGAATGTGTTAGACTGACTATCTATGCAGGGTGCACCCCACCCACCTCTGTTGGAAAATGGTGAGCAGAGTCAGAGACGCCTCAGAGGCAAAAATGACATCATCGGGTGACGATCCAGTCTGACTTCCTGAGTATAATGTAAGCAAGTTTGTAGCTGTCGACTGTGTTGAATTGTTTATCTTTCAAGATTAAGAACAAATTAAAATGTGACTGTTATCTCATTTTATAATTTATATCCAATGCACATTGTCGCATCGATGAGAGATAAGAACGAGTCCTGACATGTGGGGTCAGAGGTGACCGAGCCGTTTCTTCAGCGGTGAGTCGTTTCAGAGCTCGTCTCTTCTCTTTTGGTTTTCTTAACTGAGCCCAACTGTCTGGAAACTGAAACTGAAACTCACTTGTTTTGTATTGTGACATTTTGCAATGATGCATTTCAAACAACACTGTCGGTTTGTTGTTTGCGTCGTGCGTTGTATGCCTTTATGGAGAGCTTTCAGACGGTGTTAACGTTGCGGTGTTGAGCCCATCAAAGAGTCCGCGGGCCTGTTTCAGAAAGCGAGTTTAGTGAAAACTCTGAGTTCGTTCACCCTGAGATGAGGGGAAACTCTAACTTCAACTTTGGGTCAGTTACCATGGGAACTGACACTGTAAAGCTAAACTGCTTGCTGGCAGATTTCCTGCTTGAGTTCCTCTCTGTCTCTTCCCTCTCTTCATTTCCTCATTCATTCAGTCTTTATCAAAGCACGTATCAAAACCATTCATTAGCGGAGTTTAACTATCTGTCAGAATCTAAATCCTGGTTGGATATTAGTTTAGTTACTCAAGGACTTTCTAAAGTTATCGCTTTTATGTGCGTCAGTCATTTCTTTGAACAGCGTTTCTTGCTCTCACATTCAAATATTATACAGCTTGAATTCCGCCTCAGCTTAGAATAAAACCTCCGCATCTTATAATGCTGTGACTGTCAGTTTGTTAGAGCAGCTCCTGCACTGAAGTCTTTATTGCACATAATGTGTAATCTCAGTTTAAATATGAAATATCAGTATGAAGCTTTAGACACACACTCATGATGTGATTGGTCGCACTGATGGAACATAATTCCTATAATATTGGAGATTATATGTTAATATTTCTGAATGAGCAGGATCACTGAATGCTGTCGGGCCGAGACACCACGACACCTTTTCAAGTACACATCACCAAACACCTAACTGGATCAGACTGGATCAGACCGGATCACTGTTATGTCTCATTTTTCATTGCAAACATATACTGATCAGCTGTTCTAAAACGAGAAACTGGGAATTTCCCATCAACTCAGAGTTCAGGGTTTGACTCAGAGTTTGTTAAGTTTGCTCTCTGAAACAAGCCCCAAGGAGCTACACAGAGGAAGTGTAAACACTGTGGTGTTTAAGGTATACCATTTATCAGTACCATAAAATAAAATGATACAATGACCTCTAGATGGCTTTCCATCGAAACGACAACATGTGAACAACATCCACTTTCAACCAGACCTTTCTTAAGCAAAGTGAACGACGAAGAATGTGCATCTTTGGGTCAAACATGTATTAAAAAGATAAGGCTGGTGATATATAACAATGAACTGATCAACTAACAAGTATTGTGTGTGATATATCTTATTCCTCTGTGCTGTAGACCTCCTGCTGTTGTCCAAAAACTATTAAAAACATGTTGATGAGTCACACCATGTTCCTTCATCATGAAAAGTTATGGCCCATGCAGAATAGAACATCAACAGCCATATGCTTTAACCCTTTAACATCCACCCTTTTTATATAATTTTCACCTATTTGGCACGCCCACATGGAAAAGCTTATAACAGAAGAACTGTAAGGCCAAGATGCATATATTAGACTTCAAGTGACATCTTCTAGTTTCTGGAAATGTGTTTGTTTAGCATGTGGCTAAAACACAAACAAAACTACATCAGTTCAAATAAGGCTCAAAAAAGTGTTTTTGGTCCTCGTTGATAATGAGTCATATTTGAATAACAATAATTAGGACATGCTTTATGCCAGAACCATGCAAATCACCACATACCTTCTACATCTTGTCAACCTGTATAATATTCCAGACCTCTAGGCCTCTAACCTTATGGGAGTTTTTAGTTTGTGGTGTCACTGGTGTCCCCGAACCTCTCCAATCATCTCCAATTGGCCAAATTGTGCCAATTGCTTTTACTCATTACTGTGTGATGCGACCGCTTACAACTGGTTTAAGCAGGTCGCCAGTGACCCCGTGGTATTTAGAGAACAGTACAGCATAGTTTAAACCTTCCAACCAGCACAATCAGGCTTTCTATCAAATCACTATTATTTTGAGCTTGTTCCGTTGTCTGATAACAGAAACATAAAAATATGTGAGTATACTGTCAGAGTAGCAAACTGTAAAACACAACAGACATTTCTTATCACGCCTCACTGATATGTTACTGTTACTGTTACTGTGTGTGTGTGTGTGTGTGTGTGTGTGTGTGTGTGTTCAGGGTTAAATAACTGTAATCCAGTGTGGTTTCCTCCCTGTGGTCAGTTGGTTTGGTAAGAGTCTGACTGTCGTTATGTCTCTCTCTCCCTTTTTGCTTTCCCTGTTTCTGAATCTTTACACCACTTCTACATTGTTCCTTCTTTCTTTCTTTTACACATTTACACATTGAGTAATTTATGAGCTACATAGCACCTTGTATTTTTTCCTGATCGATTAAGCCCCTACCTCCCCCGACTTTTTCTCTGTTGCTGTGGTCTGGTCTTCTGAGTGACACAGCAACTGAATCTCTTCTTACATAACCAGCATAACTGTCTGTGGCTGTGATGTGTGTGTGTGTGTGTGTGTGTGTGTGTGTGGCATGGCGGATTTATGTATATGTGCAAAGCTCAGTATGGAAAGTGCATTGCAGCCGTTGTGGGTTTTTAACAAATAACCCACAAAGTGTGATTCACCATTGAAACCAGTTCAGGGAGCCTGGAAACAAAAGACAAAATGTTTACTGGTAATGTTAGGCTGTTATGTTATGTTAGGTTCTGGCAAAAAAAACCATTGTACTGGCCTCAACTTTTACCATGTTACATCATCGCATTGCGTCAAGGTGTTTGGTTAGCTCAGTTTAACCTGCAGGAGTTTCTGAAGGCTTTTGTAACATGTTTTTCTGCCGAGGATGAAACGAATCATGACGAGTAAAAATGAGCCCAAAGTGTCTCCTGACGTCTTTGTGTGACTGATATTAATAGCATCTCAGGGAATTTTTCCCAACAGGATGAGTGTAAAAGAGCGTCGTAGCTTCGAAAAAAGTCTTTCCAAACACAGCTGTTGGAAAAAGAAGGGGTTGGGGTGGGATGGTAAGTTCCTTTGTAACATGAAGTGAGTATTTCTGCTGTTTACCTCGCGATCGTCGCTTCAAAAGATAAAATAATTGCAGCCTTGGAAACTTCCAGAGTTCTAAAATCTGTGTTGTGAACAGTTGTGTGGTGTTTTGGCGTCTGATAACTCATGGATCTGTTACTCAAACTGGACTTCCTGGCTTGTATTTCATTTCTTTTTCCAAAATTTTTGAGAATTGTTTAAATGTCATATGTAAAATATCAGTTACTTGAATACTATTTGAATGAATCACTATGAAGAGTGATATGAAGACAAGGCCTATCTGATCACTTTCACAATTTTATGTCTGCAAAAAAAAATGATCACGATGGTGGTGTACTTTAATTTTGTCTGTGAAAGGTCACCCGCTGTGTCAGTTAGCAGTGGTTTGGGTGGAGACGAGGGAGGGGCGGGTTTACAGAGGCTGGTACAACACAGTAATGCAGTGTTTTGTCACTGTGTTGTACCCGTTGTTAAGTTTTATGGTTTGCAGTATGTTGACGACAGAGACAATATGATGTGGTGCCTGTCAAAGAACACGGCCGACACTTGACGGGAACACGAAACGTCATGTTTAAACCTTAAACAGACAGCTCACCGATGATCTGACAACTCAAAATGTTTGGTTTGCATAGAAATCTGTTTATGGAGAATGGATCATGATCCTAAGAGTGGAGATATAGCAGGAATATTTGTTACAATGATTAACTGTTGACTTGAAATCATGCAAAACATAAAAATAAACGACAAAATAGTTTTAACTATAAAGCTAATCTTTGCTTGTTTATGTGACAAGGCTGAAACAAAAGTAGTAGTGATAAATAATAGTCTTGTCACATTCACACACAAGCTCAAAACAGCTACAGAGACATAGAGAAACACATGTCTGTTCACCCCAATATCTCTCTCTCTCTCTCTCTCTCTCACACACACACACACAACAACACACACACACAGAAACACACACCCCAGCATGGTCGTCGGCCCCCTGTCTGAGCCTGTCTTGGCCTCTTTGTTGAGACCAGCATGACAAGAGCTCCATTGTCCAAAAGCTTCTCCATATGTTCTCCTACACACCACAGTGAAGCATTACGGACAATACCAGCACCCAGGATCTGATCTAACTGTCCTCTGTGGCTTAACCAAAGACAAGAGCTCACCCTGAGACTCACACGGTTGTGCTGCAGGGACGTGTGTTTAGTAAAGTTAGTTTCAGTGTTTCAGTGTTTTCCTTTCATGATGCCCTCAGTATCCCTCACAGTTAAAGGATGTGGCTGGTTATTTTCTGTATATTTCTTATTATCAACAAATCTCATGTTTGGTGCCAAACCAACAATGAACTGATCTACTAACAGGTATTGTGTGTGTATCTACAGCCTGATATATCTTATTCCTCTGTGCGGTAGACCTCTGTTGTTGTCTGAAAACTATTAAAAACACCTCAGTGAGCCACACCTCTGCACTGGGTGACATGTTCCTTCATTATTAAGAGTTTGGTCACGTTAGTTTGTTCAGAAACAGCTCCAAAGACAGCGATCATGTTTTCAGTCTCTGGAGAGTAGTTCTGTAGTAGTACTACATTGTAAATTTCTAACAAAACTTCGGTACAAAGTCCAGAGGTCGTGATACGTAGCACAACAAGTTAGCGGAGCTGCGTTCCTGCACATGCTCAGTGGTGTCTGACCTGAGGCCAATTCATGCTTTCCGTGTCTGCGTGGACACAAGGGTCCGCGTTGGTCCGGGTGACGTAAATTTCGTCATCCGCCCATGTCTGCGAGGTCCTCGCAGACATCCACGTGCAACCCAAAATTTGTGTCTGCACAGACTGTATGTATGGCAAGCCAACTGCACATGTGCTAGAAAAGCAAACAGGAATGTCCGTCTCGTCTACTGTATGTATGTACTGTATTCCTGTTCTCATTAAACTGTCACTATTTTTTTGACTTTTTTTTCGTTCAGCAACATAGAGGAACTCCTCAGCTGCATTCAGATTGAAAACAGTCCTTTGTATAATAATACAAGGGGCTGTGTTGGTGTATGCATGTTGTTTAAAGTGCCGGTGAGACAATGAAATATGATCCAGCAAGTGCGGTTGGAGTAACAGATTATTGCATCTAAAGGCTGATAAGAAAAACACTGCAGAGCGCAGCGGTTTGTAATATTCACAGACTGGATTTTACAACCTTGTTGATATGGAACGTGTCCGTGGACCCTCTACTGTAGTATGTATAGAACCGCATGCGTGTCTGTGGTCCACGTGCAAGTTCACAGCTGTCCACGGATGTGGAAGGCATGAATTGGCCTTTACACAGAACTACTCTCCAATCGGGTTGGTGTAGTGTTGCATCATACGGTAATTTTTCAGATTCATCCATTGCAGATAATTTGCATAGTACTATCTTGTGTCATACCAGCAACAGTGTGATATATTATTTTAATAGGTGATGGTTGTATGTAGTATGTCCCAGTTTGAATTTTTATATAGAAAATCTCATAATTATAAGTACCAAAAGAAATATTTCATTACATTTTCTCCTTGATGCCTTCATACCTTGATGAATATTCTGCAAATAGTGAAATCTGAACCAAGCAAAGATGGAGTAAAATTAGTAGGATATGCAATGGTAGAAAGCCTTTGCTGTGCTGGTTATGAAGGTCTAAACTATGCTGTACTTTTCACCAAATTCTTTACAGGGTATGACATCCAATTTTCCATTCTGCCGTGCCCAAAACTCTTGAAAAAACGTGTCACCCAGTGCAGCGGCGTGACTCATTGATGTGTTTTTAATCAATTTTGGATAACAACAGAGAAATAAGGTATATCAGGCTTGTTACTAGATCTGCTCATTGTTGGTTGGGAAACAAACGAGATTTATTGACAATAAGAAAAATATAGAAAGTAGCATGAGGAGGATCTGAATGTATGAAATGCACCTTGGGAGTTGTAGTTAACTTCTTTTCCTTACACAGGCGTAAACCTTCGACGTCTCAACAAATAAGAGAGGATTTCAAGTCCATCCGGCTCTTGGGAGAACTCCAACTGTGAGTCACCACACATCATCTATGAGAAATTTAACTAAAGACAGTGACTTTTACTCCTGGAACCATGGACGCATGTAATAACACAACAAGACACAATAAAACAAAGAGGTTTAAACAAGCAATGGAGCAGCTTTGCACACTTTCCAAACTCCAATTCTTAGGTTTGTTGGTTGGTGACAAGATACAACATAAGACAATTTTACAACAGTTGGAAGGCCACTTACCTTTAGTGGTATCTCACCATACAGATAGTTTTGTTTGTGAGCAGTTTTCAGTAAAGTTCCTTAATATAGATGCATAACAGACACTTTCTAGAAAGGCACATGTTGCTGTTGCTGTTTTCCAAATGTAATCTTTAATTGTTGTGAGCACATCCTCTTCCATGTAATGTTAATGTTCCAAATGAGCCCAATGAGTTGTTTACTACCTAAATAAAAACAATTCATGCTTTTAATATTCATCCTCATCTCCTCCCTGACTGCCCATTGTCATGGACGATTGCTCTTTTAGGTCATTTCCATTTCGGGGTGGATCTGAATGGTCGTCAAGTGCCCTGTTTGTAAAGCCACAGTCTATTGTTGTAACCTGCTGTGCTTGTTTGTTGTAGTGGTACTTTTGCTCCCACTTTCCTGCCTTCCATTGATTTGGTTCGTTTGTTCCTCTCTTCCTTCCATTCAAACTTTATTTTCTTTCTCTCTTTCTCACAGAACGAGGACCGCGACCATCAGATGTGTCCACCACGTCTCCTCCTCATCCCCTCATCGGTTATTTTCGTATCCATTATACCACATAAACACATAAAACAAGAAGAATAAAAAGAATCTGTGTTTAAATTGGCAAATATTTTTGAAAGTTTGTTTATTGTCAGTTTAACTTTTTCACCAGTGAGATTAAAACTAGATTAGCAAGCAGTGGTTAAACTGTTAATCAGTGTTATCAGTGTCCTAAAGAGTATTTTATCATGGTCATGGTGTGATGACATTTTTTGCAACATCCACTTCCAATGAACCAAAAGAGGAAGAAGGGACTGATTCCAATAAGTCCTTTTTTTAAAACAGATATCATCACAAAGTAACTGTTGAGTTTTTTGTTTTGTTGATATGATGATATATGAAGCTCATTCTGTGCTCGGAGACAGTGAATGTTTTGCTCATTGTGTAGCCAGAGAATAAAGCCTTCAACACTAACAGCACTGTGTTAGCACCAATAAAGCACACAGGACCACAGCAACTCTATCTGCTTTTAAGAAGGTGATTTATGAGTCCTTTTCTAAAGGTGCCAGGAAATACTTGCAGCCCTGATAGGAGCCAAACTGTTTTAAACGGGTGATTAAAGTGAAAAGTTATAGAGATTAATGTTGACTACAGTTGAGAAATGAACATGCCGTTGAAGCTGAGAGATGAATGGTGACCCCGGGCTGTTGGTGACTGTTATACAGAAGTGGATAAATCACCGTGCGTGGACCTGACTCCGGTGAGCTCACACAAGCAACTGTGTCAAGACAAGCTGCCGAAAAGAGGATATGTCACTTTGTCTTTGGCCTTGTTCCATCCATCAAGCCAGCTTCCTCTCTTCTACTTTCTCTCCAATAATGTTTTCTCATTTCCTCAATAATAATTCTATATATATATATATATATATATATATATATATATGTATATATATATTGTATTTAAAAAGAATTATGTCTCATTCTCTCCTCTCTATTCTCCCACACACAAATGATTAATACTGTATATTCACACTTTCTCTGCTGAAGACTCATCTATTCAGACTGCTCTTCATCTAGCCTAGTGCTGTCTAGTGTTTGTAATTCTGTGTGGGTTTTTTTGTCTTTTGTTGCTTATGTTTTATTTTTTGTTTGTTTTATGGTCTTATTTTTAACTATTGTGAGGCACTTTGTGACCTTGCTTTGTGAAAGGTGCTATACTTAATAAACTTAACTTACTTTGTGGATCTCTCTGTTGAGAGAAGATTAAGTGATATCTCTGATCCTCCCCTAATATTATAAATTCTCTCTCTCTGCTTTTTTCCTTGTTGAAGCGCTCTGCAGTGTGATAAAAACAAAAGGAGATGATGACAGTGACTGTGGAGAATCAGACAGATGTTACTGAATGAACACTTTGCTAAAAGATTCCCTCTCTCCAGACTCCACCCATCCTCAATCCTGACAGTGAAAACAAACACAAGTTTGCACTAATCTAGTTTGGGACTTATAGATGAGTGGTATAAATATTAATTGTTTTTTTCTTGCCAATGAGTGAACGGGTTGTAATGTAACTTAAAAAATTAGACCTTCCCCGACTTTCTCGGTTGTCTGTAACAGCCTGTGGACTGATTTCTATGTGAAGGACTCGGGCTGGTTTTCCCATGAAAATCCAATAGATGTGCCCATCTTGCACTGTGCTAACCAAGCTAGCAGTTAGCAGCTAGCATAAGGGTCAGCTCCACCTTCTTGTCCATATATGGTCGCTTCTGGCTGCAAAAATCCAAGATGGTGATGGTCAAAAGTGCTACTGCAACTGGAGGCTACAAAACAGGAGTCCACAAACCAATGGGTTGGATTTTTTGGAGCCAGAAGTGATGAGAAATGAGCATATTTGGACGAGAGGGTGGAGCTGACCCTAATGCTAGCTGCTAACCATTGTTTTTTATACAGTCTATGGTTTGGCTTGCTAATGTTAGCCACAGGTACGCCTACATTCAGGAGTCACCTGATGCTGGTCTAGTTCAGAATTGGAGGGTGTGTGAATCGTGCAGAGGTCTGGACTTCTGCAGTGCGGTGTGCAGTCACTGAGGCTATGCTAATGCTAGCTGTTGGATGGTCAGTAAATCCTTCCAGACTGTATCCTGCTTGTTTTGTTAAACCACAAATGTCTCATTTTCTGTTTCTATGTGTCTTAAATACTAAAAATGCAGCGTGCAGGTGTGGAGGATTCTGAGTTGTTTAAAAGACACTTTGACAGAGCTGACGGCTGAGTAATGAAAGTAAACTAACGAGTAATGCGTTACTTTTGCTGCTGAGTAATAAGTAAAGTAATTTAATTATTCTTACTTATTAGTCATGTCTAATCAGTAATTGATTGAACAAATGGATGTATTTAGCCGCATATTTGCACATTCCGTGTTTTGAAAGATGCAGATCAACAATGAAGAAGTGGGTTACGCTGCAGGGGTGATCTGAAAAGTTTCTATGGACATTTTATTTATGGATAGTTAACTTGGGTCACTGCTGACATCCACAGCAACTGACGCAAATCACATGAATGTTCTCATCGACCATGTTCTCTTTCTCCAAACAGTCATGGTCATCAGACACAGCCTTGTCCTTCTCTTTCATCCTCTATCAGGCCGTATGGCTCCTTAAATCCTTTCAATTGACCAACTGGACTCGACCCCCACTCTGCACACACACACACACACACACACACACAAAGATAACGCCTCACAGCACCGTTCATCCCACTCTCTCTTTTTCTCCCCCAACAACGAATCCCTGACTTCCCCTCCTCAGTGTTCTCTTTGAGGAGGGAAGCAGCAGCCGGCTCGGCTTCCTGGAAAAATATGTTGACCAAAGACAGAAAGAGTGAGTGTGTGTGTGTGTGTGTGTGTGTGTGTGTGTTGGAGTGTTTGTGAGGAAGAAGGGAGGGGGATGGGGGGGGGGGGGGCAAAACGAGCGTCCACTGGATTATGTTTTGACAAAAGACTGGACCCCCTGCTGCTGTAATTTTCCCGCCAGTTAGTTTCCTGTTTCCTGGAATCTGGCAACGTGTCACACACTTACACACACACACACACACACACACACACACACGGGCCATTTGGTGCCAGCTGCTCACTATGATGCAACAGTATAGTGACCAGAGGGCCCTCGGGGCATCTGGGTAATAAAGACTTCCTTTCATCAAATCCCTGGGAACATAATCCATACATTATTTTTTCACATCTCTTGGAAATCGCATTAAAAACAGGCAGACAAGAGAATCTGCTGAATCCTATTTATCCTGTGACAATAATAAAAAGATTATTTTCCACATGGAAACTGACTGCCAGTATTTTTGATGCTCAGCATGTTCAACATGTGGTTCATTGTTTCAGTTGTTTGGGATAAAGTGAAACAGATTTAGATGTTTCTGTATTTTTGTGAACATTTTAACAAAACGTTCACGTTAAAAGGTCAGTGTAATTATTTTTTTGTATCATTAAAAAAGGTTATTATCTATCTGTCTTCATCTCTCTCTCTCGGATATGTAAATCTCTTGTACAATAGCAGCAACTAAGTTCTTAAAGTGCCACGGATGGCTGCTCCAACTGACTCCCATTCAAAAAACGTCAACTTCTCTCAAGAAATACTGAGTCAATAATTGTTTTCAATGAGTCATTATGGTCTCAATCTCTACATTCAGGCTCTCTAATAAGTGTGCTGGTGGTCATTTTGGAAATTACTGCTGTGTTAATAAGATTTGAAGACTTCTAGTAGCTTGATCTGTTTGGGCGTTGACTAACAGTTGGCTCACCTGCTGCTCTCCCCGGCTCTGGGACTCATAATGAGTCAGACTATTGTTGTAATATTTCACTAAGTCTAATGTTACTTGATTATGATACTTGCCCTGTTAGCACAGTTTAGCTAAAGTAGCTAATGTTAGCCCAAGTTCGTGGTGCTTGGTGTTCCCAGTAAGCTAGCATTAGCTTGGGTAGTGGGGCTTGTTTCCAGATCGTGAAAGGCAACACCCCACACTGCTTATTTCGGAAGGTCCTGGCTCCAAACGGAAAAGATGGCGCCGATCATAAGCTGCAACTCTGGGCTTCAAACTGGCTCCAATGCAAACCAACAGATGACGTCACACCTCACTACGTCTGTTTTTATATACAAACTGTTGTTGGGACTGTTCTGAATGAGCTAAAGTCACCTGACAGTTATTTCAGGGGAAACCAGAGAACAGACCATTACAGTAATCTAACTTGCTGAAGATGAAAGCATGGATGAGTCCTGCCTGGACAGTCTTTCATTCTTCTGATGTTGACTCATTTTAAGTTTGGCTTGGCCTTTTTTCACTGATGAATTTGGCTGAGGCTCAGTATAAAACACCAACAGTGTAAGACTGAAACTTAACCTTGGTAATGGAGTCAGATCAAAACTGACACATGCATATAAAAGCTCATCCCGCATAACAACATCAGTGTGAAAATCCTGATGAGTTAAACACTGGATGTACAAATGGCAGCATGTCAAGAGGCTGGTAAAGGTCTCTAAGATAAGAGCTGCTGCAGCTTTAAGTACATATGCAGATCTAAGTACAAATGTACACCAGTGTAAAGGAAATGCTGCGGATGCCAAGCAGACACTCAAATGTTCACTACAAATGTCTTTAAGGACAAATGCCAGCCTCCCCGACACACACACACACACACACACACACACACACACACACACACACACCTCCAATGCCAAACTGTCAACTGCCACAACTGGTGGACGGTTTAAGGTGTGTGTGTGTGTGTGTGTGTGTGTGTGTGTGTGTGAGACAGACTGGACTTTGTTAACTCCAGACAGCCTCAGTCTTCTGATACAGTGTGAATTACCACATGGACACACACACACACACACACACACACACACACACACACACTGGGTCTGGGTGCGAGTCTAAGAGGTGTTGTTTGGTGCTAAATGAGACCAGTCTCCTCAGCAGCTGCTGCTGTTATTTTAACAGGAGCTGTCGTGTGTGTTTGTGTGTGTGTGTGTGTGTGCACCTCTTCCCCTCAGCTGTTAGCCGCCAAAGCTCTTTTGTTTTTGAATTACATCATATAGAGAAGAACAGACAGACAGGAGGAGAGCATCCAGTGTTTAATTTTTTGTGTTCATAAAGTTAAATGGTCATATAAGGTCAGCAACAACATAAACATCAGTACACCTGTAAACACTACAACCAACATTTTATGTTTCTTTCACTGAAACTAAGAAAGCCCAAAGGTTTCAGTGTCTTCAGGATGGAAATACGTACTACTTTACTACTGTAATGTGACTGATGTGTGCATTTATCAAATATAAAATCATGTGTAATGACACATATTTATGCATTTGTCAGAAACATGTTGCCTATTTGGAAATGTTACCTGAATATCATAAAGACAGAGGACGAAGTCAGAGAGTCTGAGAACATTTTGCCAACTGAGATATCTGAGAAGCTACGCAGCAGTCATGACCTTTAACCCTCTCAACATTGTAAAAGGAATCAAGTTGTGTGTCAACAAACAGTAAGAAAAGACGCTCATACACATGCACCTACTATGGTATGTTACACACATGTAGTACAGTTTGTTCTGTTGTGCTGGTTCGAATTACAGACAAAACATTTTGTGAATGTGTCGCTGTTTATAGACAGATTTGTGTCTGGAAGTCCCCACTGTTGGACTTTCCCCTCCAGCATAAGAAAGGGACATTTGATTTGATTTGATAAAATGGGAAATACCTGCTAAACTTAATAAGCCCAATTTATATATACATCTAACCAATGGGGACAGAACATTGGACTTAAGCTCTGCGGTTAAAATGCAGTAAAATTCAAAACAGAGGTTCCTGGTAAAGTTCCTAACATGACATATTACACAAAATACATAACAAACGTAATCAGTTTAGTTGAAATGCTCATGACAAAACATAAATTATCTTACAATACTTTTCACTATAACGGAAAATTGTCTTTGCCTCACCGAAACATGAAGACGCACAAGAAAGACGTAATGAAGCTGTCAGTGTAACAAACACAGAGACAAGGTCACATCACACATTAAAAACACTTCATGTCTTGTCTGTGGGTTAGATTTCATCAGTCAGAGTGCAGAGTTAAGAATACTAAAAGCATTCAGGATGAAGGACTTCTTAAATACATTTTTCAGCTGCCAGAGGTACTTTATATTGCCTCCTGGAGCTCAAAGGCTCAAACCGGGTGAATAGAGGATGGGAGCTACCTGCTAAGATACTCCTCGCTTTCTTCCTTGTCCTTTCTGTAAAGAGATGAATCAAGGACTTTTGGGGTTTGCCAACTATTCTGCTGGCAATCCTTTTTTTTCTAAAATTAAAACGCAGAGGCTGCCGAGTCTTTTAAGGAGATAAAATCGTTGGGAGCCTTTCTCGAAACTCACCTAGAAGTAAAGAACTGTACTAAGATATTTAAAGCTTTCAACATTTTCAATTGAAACTGGTTCTATTTTTAAATCATGTTTTGTACAGATAATTAGTCTTTTGTCTTTGCCTGCTGGCTACTGTGACACCATGTTTGAAGAGCTTCTGTGGCCAACTTCACCTAAGGGGTTTTCTGTAGGTTGAAGAAGGACTAAGAGGCTGGTTGTTATGAGCGTTGAGCTTTAATGGGGACTTGCACTGGTATTTTAGGAATGTTGGCTATGAAATATGAGGTCAGAGGGGTTAACAGCCCTCATCTCTCTTATATTTTTGAACATAGTCTCATTGTCCCCCACCCATTCAGCTGTCGTGATGGTGTCTGATGTGGCTTTAGATCTGAAGGCTGAATAAAAATAGAAGGGTAAATCTCATGAAATGTTTTTTCTCATCTGTTGAAAGGGGTCAAAACAGTTGATCCATGTGTTTATGAATAAACTTAACCTGAGAGATGGAGGAATTTTGTGTATGTGTTTCTATCACGCTGTCGGCTGCTGGTCAGGAACGACTGGATCGTAAATGGTTTGGTACTTTTTGATGTGATCTTGAAGCATTTTGAGTCGTGTATCAAACTGGGCTCCCAACATCCTGAAGTAGACTTTGAAGTGATCCTGCAGTTCCAAGTATCAGCTGGTGAAATTATTCCTGCTCTTTAAACTGAAATTTCCCATCATGAATGTTTGTGTGGGGTATAAAAGATGAGAAGCAGTGTTAGAGCTTTTTGTACATAAGTTTTTTAATTGATGGATTTATAATCAATGTTAACTCTTAAAGGATAGGTTCGGGTAATTTTCATGGCTGTTTTAATACTTTACTGACATGCTACTATGTACGTGGCAATGGGTCTCGGTCGTTGTAACAGTGTGTTCTCTCCATACTGACCCTGAAGATATTCCTGCAGCATGAGATTACACTGTAAGACATGAGGGATAAAAACAGCCCTAAATTCATAAATGCATCTTCTCTCTGTTTTGGCCCTCTGTCCAGACTAAAACAACGTCTTTCTCCCCTGAAAATGGAGGTTTTTCCAAAATGGTCTCCAGAATGTGTGTGTACACAGAAAAATGTAGTGTGTATGGAGAGTAGGAACTGTTACAACGACCAAGACCCGTTTCCTCGTACATCAGTACTGTATTAAGACAGACTTAGAAAAACCTGAACCTATCCTTTAAAAGGTGATATATATAGAATTTTAATTTAAAACAATTGAAAATGAACTAAAATTATCAACATAATGTAAAGAAATAACAGTTTTGACATTGATGTTGATGATGTTTGATGTCAAAGACGTCAATGTATTTTGTTGCAGAGATATCTACTGAAGTTAGCATGCTAACCAGCTAGCCCTGTCCCATCCTGTCACCGTAGCGTCCAGTCTGCTGTCAGTCCTGAGGGTGTATTCTAACCTCTTGTCAATAATTACACCAACTGTAACTTTATTAAGCTAAAGACCTATGGGAGGGACTGTGCATTTCTTTGGTTCTTCTTCTTCTTTGGTTATTTGTTTGGAGTGTGTCGACAGGTGGCTGATTCTTACATACAGCACCTTTAACAGAGAGATTTCGTTCTATGTAACGTCACAACAAAGTGACGTCCAACAAACTGTTTGTTTTTTCATCATTTTATTGCTTGTTGTGATGAAGATTGAAGAAATAAAACATTCTGCTTTTCAACTTCAGACCATCTACATCATCATCAGCCACTCGCCTGAGAAATAAGTGTATTTATAGATGCAGCCATCCAGCCATATCTAACGGAGTCATTACCATAACAAACATTAATCTCTCTTTGGAATTCATGCCCTCTTTTCTGTACAATACAAACCAACAGAGTTAATGCAACATTCCAGTGAACCGTAGCCTTCGCACCGCTATTGTTCCTGCTTTGTTTTCCACGCCGGGCCTCCATTAATCCACAACAAGTCCAGCTGGTGTTAAAGAGATTGTATTGTTCCTGGAAAATGTCTTGGTAGTGGACAGTAGAGAACAGAAAGGAGACTCAGGGTCGTTCCTCCTTTTTAAGATTCCTCTGGGCACAACAAAAACCACACCATGACCCTTTGAGGAAGTCAAATCACAAGTTATACTCTGCAAGTTTGAGCAAAGTTGCATCATTGATATTTGTCCAGAGGAGCATCTTCAGGATCTTCTTGTGTTTACATTCTCATTCCTTCTGACCAATGAGAGGAGAGGATATTCTCACGCGGCTTGTAGTAATCATAGACTGTATATAAAGATGGACATAACAAGGCGTACAATTATTATTATTACTATTAAAGTAATCCAATAATCTGCATGCTTATATGAAGTGTAACATATCTGTTTGTGTTTACTTCTCCTCTTTGGAAGATATGAGCTTGAACCTTTTTTTTGCTAAATGGCTGGACTGTCAGGATCATGTGACAGCAGAGAAAACACACTCTCACACACTCTGCTCTCTTTGCTCTTACACAAACACAAGAGAGTGATACACAATCAACAGAGCTTTTATATGTGTGTGTGTGTGTGTGTTCATAATCAGACGTGTCCCCTGTCAACAGGTCTGCAGACCAAACGCAATGACATAATTACAACAGGAAGAGAAACAGAGGTGTGTGTGTGTGTATGTGTGTGTGTGTGTGTTACAGGGGTGGTCTGGTACACTTACAAACCTTGATGGCAGACATAAAAACAAACACACACACACGCCACCTTGTACGCTGCGTCCCTATACCGTGTGAATGTGTTTTCATGTGTCTGCCATTGACAAGGCCCAGTATGTGTGTGTGTGTGTGTGTGTGTAGTCCCATGGTGTTGATAAGCACGTGAGCCGCTTTGACCGCATCCATTGCCTCACATTGATAATCCAAGCAGTTAACGAGACACAACGGGTGTTACGAGGCTTACTCTGCATAAGTGTGTGTGTGTGTGTGTGTGTGTATGTGTGCGGTTAGCTGTGTGGTAATGTTTGAGCGACGAGGGGTTAACGAACACAGCTGCCGTCAGTTAGAGCATACAGCCAGGATTCTGGATGTGGTTTACTGTTGACTGTATCTGTATGTGTGTGTGTGTGTGTGTGTGTGTTCCTGTATGTGAACATGCAACAGAGTCTAGATATCAAATTTACACATCAGTGGTCGTGTTAAAAAAGAAAGACTGAAGCCTCAAGTAGTAGTAGAAGTAACATTTTTGTGACAGTTACGCTGATTAAAAGCAAAATTAAAATCTAAATCCTGCCTGTGAATATTCAGGCTTTTTTTTTTTACATATATAGTTTGTGCAAGTTACATTTACACAACTTATATTTTGAATTCATAAAGTTGCTGCAGGGCCAACTCTAGATGAACTGCCATCCACATGTGCTGCATGTCATCTAAATTTGTCTGAGTATGTCTGAAATAGAAAAAAAATGAACAAACATTTGTGGGCTCATCTTTGTGCTACTTTTATATATCACTCTGGAGTCGAAGGGAAGACGTCGGGGTGGATGGTGGACGTATAAGATGCAGGACTCTGACAGCAGAGAGTTCACATCCTGAGTCCTGTGTGTGTTCAGGTTTAGAGCTGCCGGAGCCTGAACATAACCGTAAAAAGTTTAAATATACTAGCAGCAGATATTGTACAGCAAGATCAGACATTTTGATGAACAAAAAGAACTATGTTGTTTCTGAACATTACACTCATACGCTCTTGCAACATGCCAAATATGTTAATTAACAACATTTTCTCATTATGTTGAGAGAAAATGTGATTCAGCAGCACTTATTTTCTGTTGCAGTTTAATCACATATGAAGGTAATTTCTAGGACACAGAGTTGACCGAATTGGAATTATGAATGGCCACAGTTGTGCCAAAAAAAAAAAATATTGGCCTGAATATAAGACCACCCTTATTATAAGATGAGCCCCCCTCCCTTTCCAACACCTGTTTTTTTTGGGGAAAAAAAGACTTTTACAACAAACAACACACTGTTGGGAAAAGTTTCTCTGAGATACTGTTAATCCAGGAAGAAAAATAAAATCATCCATCCATTCATCCATAAAGCCTTTTTTTCTCATAAAAGTGAAATAAAACTATTAAGTAGATTATTATTCCTAAATAGAATGTAAATCCCACTTTTGTATAGCTGGCATTTAGCATTGTCTGTTTGTCTGTTTGAGCTCCTCGTCATCTGTGACAGCAGTAATTCTTGGCTGTTTGACAGATAATCTAGTCCTCACAGTAAAGACGGTTTCACTCGTCATGAATTTCTTTCCTCTACGGCAGAAAAACACGTCACACAAATTACTTAATATTAATAATATTATTTTATTTTGGAGATTCCACTGTAACCAACAGATATCTTGGCCGAGACTTCCTCTTTCATGCTGGTCGTTGTTTCTTCGTTGCTTCAGACGATCCAGGCGGCATTTCGACATCTCTATAAACAGATATATGTGTATGAATGCAGATACATTTTTTTAAAAAGCTATAGCAATAGCTGATGGGTTACAAGATTGCATTTCGACCCTTTGCTCTCCACACAGACTGTTTACCAGCATGCAACTAAAACTCAAATGTGATTGGTCAATACTACTCGGACTACAAACGGACTACAAATGGAAACCAAAACCTTGTCCGGTTGCCTACAGATTCTGCATCCATATGCAGATATCTGTTTATAATGTTTAGTTTTTTTTTTTCGCAGAGAGGAAGAACAAGATAGGACAACAAAATTACCTTTGATGGTGTATAAACAGAAAGACTATGACACTGTGTTAGCTTCATACTGTATGTGCATGTGTGTGTGTGTGTGTGTGTGTGTGTGTGTGTGTGTGTGTGTGTGTGTGTGTGTGTGGTCATTGTATATTGATCCTTTCCTGCAGTAGCAGAAGAGCGGCCTTTTAATACAAGTGTCATGTTGTATCCTGTCTGTGAAATGTGTGAAAGAGAGACATAGAAAATGACAGAAAGGAACTGCCTGTTATGTAAAAGACACACACACACACACACACACACACACACACACACACACTTCTCAAATACCTCCAGTTTGTATGGACAGCTGGTCTGTTGGCGGGAAAGCAGAGGACCAGCTGTCACTGGAGAGAGAGAGAGAGAGACAGAGAGAGAGAGAGAGAGAGAGAGAGAGAGCGGGAGCGTGAGGGTTTGGTTACATACAGCAGGAGATGGAAAGAGAGGAAGAACAAGACAAAAAAGATAAAACTAGAGACAGAAATAAACGTGTGTACAGAGGGAAGGAAACAACGATAAAGACAGAGGAAGAAACAGAGGAAGACAAAGACAGAGAATGAGAGAAAAAACCTCGAAACACACAAATCGGGGTTTTCCCTGCAGGTGATTCCCTCACTTTAGCCTTACAGTCAGCAGAGAAAAAAACCTCTGCGTCATTTACAGTAAATCATCATTTAAAACAACTGCCTTTCCAGTAAAAATGGGTGTTAAAACATTGTCCCTTTTGGATTTACTTGTTTCATTATAGACTAATAACCTCAGCTCCAAAACACACCACTTTCTGCCATAAAACCTTTTTAACATGAGGAGGTTCAGAAAGATGTGGCCTTTTGATCCTTATATACAGACTTATTGTTATGTTTCTGCAAAGCGTCTCTGCAAAGATATAGAAAGCTGTTGATTAATTACATTTCAATCAGGGGAGACAAGTGAGTGGAGTAAAGATAATTGTTTGTTATAACAGATGATATAGTGATAATTAAGGGAGATTTTGTCATCGAGGGGCATCAGCCCTGAGCAGCAGCGAGATGAATCCCCCCAATGGAGTCCAGACACTGGAGGTGGTCGTGACTCTGATGAGACTGATGAAGTGATGAAGATGATGAATCTGTGAAGACTGGGTAGGGATGGGGAGGTGGAGGGGCGCGAATAACAGCAGCATGAATACAGTAATGTAGAGAGAGAGAAACATATTTAAAAGGGGAGCAGCAGGATGACGGGCTAACAGAGGAGGTGTGTCGCTGTGCTATTATTGGATAGATGTGACTAGCTGATATGAACAGCTGATATCTCGATTGACGGCCAGAGCGATGACAGCGAGGAACGTTTGAGAGATGTATGAGAAACTACACACCTAAGCATGCAAACGACAGTCTACCTGACTGAACTTTTGCTAAAACTCCATTTAATCGCAATTTAAACCTTTTTAAAATCGTTATAGCACATCACTGTGTATTACTGCTTACATAACTACATTACGTAACATTATTATTTGAATGACTAATCATAAGTAATCGTAATCTTGTCTTATAATATAATCCAGGGAGTTTAAACTTCTGCACCTCGGCGTCTTCAGTTTGCATCAGTTAAGGTGGTTTAATTTGATAAAATTTACTCCATAAATCCAAGAAAAGTTTAAGTTATTACTTCAGGGTTTCAAGGTTAAGAAAATCTAAAGAAAAAGGCTAAAATGTAAATTCAAAGCAATGATTAGTGGTTAAAATACAACATATAAACTTGAGAGTATACTGTATATACTGCATAGGATGGTCTTGTTTCTGATCAACAGCCCAAAATCCAAACTTACTCAGTTTACCATCAAATCCTCATATTTGAGAAGCTGAAACCAGCACTTTTTTTTTTTAGCATTCTTACTTTAAAAAATGACTCAAATGATTATTCAACCATCAAAGTAGTTACTGATTCATTTTCTGTCAACTGACTAAACGTGTAGCATTCAGTGACACTGAGTCAAAATCTAAAATGTTGAATTACAGACAGTAACGAAAAGGTTTTAACAAGAACTCTAAGCTCACTATTCACAGATCTCTAGTATTTATTAAATGTTTTATCCATCCTCCTTTTGAAGCTTATTAGTCAAAAGGAAGGCCACCCAAAAAAACAGCATTATGTTTCTTTCAAAACATGTTTCTTACTGCAAATTAGTCGTATAGATTTTCCAGGATGCAGGTTTGCATGAGGATGTGCACATTTAGAGAAAATCCACCTCCTGTTCTGTTTTTCCGTCTCACTCTTTCTGTCCTTCTTTCTCTCCACAATACGGCCTTCATTCAGCATCCAGTTTCAATGAGGTTAATTATCTGTTGCCTAATTGGCCCCAGGGACGTCCCCCCCCGCCCCCCATGCACACACACACACACACACACACACACACACACACACACACACACACACTCACAGGGAAAAGAGCAAAGCCACTAAGTGACTCCACATAAATCTTCAACCAGCAGCGACAACACAGCTCACACACAGATGCACACACAGACATGCTAATGTTTTATATTCAGTTTAGTTTTCTTCAATATGATCTATTTCTATTTTAGCTTTTAATTTTCAGTTGCAAAAGCTTTTATATATTTTAACTAACATGTCATTACGCTTTTAGCTCAGTTTTGAGAAAAGAGACTTTAATCCTCACTGGGTATTAAGAGTTTTTAGACATTCATTGATCTATTGCATTTCATGAGATCTGCTTTTATTGTTGGTTGAGTTTTTATTGTGATTAATACAAGTTTCAGTTATAATCTTGCACACACACACACACACACTCTTGCAGAGCTCGGTTTTCACACACAAGCTCACAAACAAACACGAACGCACATACACGCAGAAGTCAGGGAGCGTGGTAAAAATAAGGGTGAATAGTGAAAAGCACCTATTTATCCCTGCTCCCTCAGGTCTCCTGGGACACACACACTGATGGGAACAATGACTGGTTTTACTCCATCCACTGACCCGCTCACGCACACACACACGCACACACACAGTGTCTCACACTGCGGTGTTTATGTGTAGCTCGACTCACACACACTCGTCATTCTGTCTGACACACACACACACACACACACACACACAGTATAGACACTCAAATACAAACACAGATCAAACTTTATACTCGTTATGTCAGTGACACAGCAGTCTTTTGTGGTGACCGGTCATGTATAGTGCAATACTACACTCTGAGGTAGAAAATGTACAAAATAATGCAATCTAGGTGTTTTTTTGCAACTGCTTTGTCCATTGTTGTTGTATATCGAGACGCTGTTGCGTATTATTGCTTACATAGTGTTCAGAAGCAGCATGAACAGATACAACAGTCACAAAGCACAAGGGCAGTGACACATTTTTTGTTGTGATAGTCCCGGAAAAATACCTTTAAAAACACAACAATGACTATGAGGTCACGAGGTGAAGTGAAGACTCTCGGCTTTAATCCACACCAGCTCAACAGTGGAGGAACTTTAGCCTTTTTTATACACAGAAATAAACCTAAATAAAGTAATCATGTTAATATTTGGAGTTATATCCTTTCAAATGAGTGGTGCTGTGTTTAAAAAACACTGTTCACCCAATGAGGATGTAAATGAACACATTGTGCAGACACATCTGGTGATATACAGACATGCAAGTCATTCTGAGCAACATGAAGTCAGTCTGGTGCCGTCATACATCCACTCCAGCTTTTAGTCAGACTGATGGAAATATCTGATTACAGTCACATCTCTTTTGTGTGGAAGTTAGTTAAGAATAATGCGGTTCAAGGTTGAGGTTCTCTTCTGGTGGGAAAGTGAGAAAAGCCCTCTCAAAAAAAGTTTCAATTTCATTTTTTGTATTAAAACCAGAAATATTCTGTCATGTTTCTCCACTTTCCTCCATCTCTATAGTTTCAGAGTTTAGCTTTATCTTCTTTTTCACCATCTTACTTTCTCATTTTCCCACCCTCTCTCTTTGTCATTTCTTTCTCTTCTCGTTCTTTATTTCTTCTCTTTCTCTCTGTCCCTTCCCCCAGTTTTCCCACCTCCATGCTCCATCGGGAGCACCACAAAGCCTGCCGCAGCCTTAGCAACCATCGCGCCGCTGCTTCTGCCCCGGCAACAGGCCGTCGCCAGGGCTGCTGACCCCTGACCCCATCACAGCTGCTCAGCCATCGCATATCCCACAATCCCCTGCTCCCTGCTCACTCCCGTGACCAGGGGGTCACACACGGGGATCAGCAGAGAATAAAACTGCATCACTTTTGCTTTGTCCTCGCTTTGGACTCCCTAAAAAAGCAGGAGAGGAGAGGAGAGGAAACAAGGAGAGGAAACAAGGAGATGAGAGGAAACAAGGAGATGAGAGGAAACAAGGAGAGGAGATGAGAGGAGGAGAGAGAAAACAAGGAGAGGAGAGGAGGAGAGGAAACATGAGAGGAGAGGAGAACCTGAAATGAAGTACCTGAAAAAAAACATGTAACAAATCACTTATTATGTCCCAGGTTTTAGTACAGCTTTGCAACAAACTACAGTATCTTTGCAGCAAACCTAGCGACCGCTCAGAAACACACTTATGTTATGGGTGTATAAACAGGTAGAGGTCTGTCTGCAATGAGGTGATGAGTAAAGTTTTAGCTCAGTAGTCAGCGCAGTCGTCTGATCTGGGAGACTCCGGTTCAAGATCCAGTGTGGGGACCTCCTTCGTAAGGTAGTTAATTCATGAACACTTATTGTAACACTTTAATTTTCTAAAACTAAAATTAATAATAATAAAATAAAAACAACAACAGGATTTTTTAGCCTCTTTCCACTTTTATTCGAATACAAATACAAATAATTTTGCTGCCTCAACAAACATAGATACAAATACTGGGCTCTCTGCACATCCCTAATATGTGGTAACTGTTTTTCTTAAATTTTTTTGGAAGGGGCGGGGGGTACATCCTGTGTCATGTGTGTTCTGTGTACCTGCCCTTTGTTTCACGGAGCTGACACCAATCATTGGTGTAGAGTCTCCTCCATACCACATTATTATTTATTTTCCTCTGAATTTGATTAGGGATCATATGACACATCTACCTGACAAATGTGAAATTTGTATTTTTAAATGTCTAATTTTTTGGATGAGAAAAAAATGATTAGTTAGTGTGGACATGCCAGGTTTGACTACAATCTGCTTTTATGTTCAATAACTTACACCAACAATATTTTTTGTTATTTGTAAATCAGAAGAGTTTTTGTACATTGTTATAAACATCAGTGTGTTGCAGCCTCTGAAGGAGCATTTGGATCTTTACATCAGTAGATGAAACAATCAGAGATAAATTACCGTTTATTGAATAAATATTCAATTATGTGCGACTCAGCTGACTAACTCCATCTCCCAGCACTCTCTCTGTTCAGCAGACAGTGTGTGTTAAACAGCCCCATTATTCCATTAAAGTGTAGTGATCATATAATACTAACAGCATGCTTCAACACACAACAGAGAGAACAAGTAACCACTCATCAGAGGAATAATCAGCCAAATCATTGGACCGTGTGTGTCGACAATAACCAGACAGATCAGTGCACTTTGTTTTCAAGTGGATCTGTGCATGAGTGCTGTTTGTGACTCGAATGTGTGAAAGCTTCTGCTTTAGTGTGTCTGTGTTGTGTTGTCTATGAGCACCGTGTCCTCAGGAGGAGATAAAGACTTAAAGACAATTAAGTCTTTTAGGGGTTTATTTTGGGTTGGAGTTCTTAAGATTTAGGTGGTTAGGTAACGTAAACATGGTGTAAGCCCAGATTCACAATGTTGTCACAATGTGACTAAGCATGAATCTGCACGTTTACTTTAGTTCCATATTAATAAAAATAAACATGTCATGAAAATCATGTCTTACCACTGTCCGTCTCCAAAATCAAAGCAATCAAACTTTATTCATATAATAACTTTATTTGTATAGCACCTCTCATACTAAAAAAATGCAGCTCAAAGTGCATGTATATAACAGGGATATATAGGATATAACGTTAATAAAAAAGACCCCTTATTTCATCTCCCACCCACATTCCACAAAGACCTGCCCTACTCTGTTTCTGATTGCAGAGTAGAGGCGGATCATTGTGGAATGCAGGTGGGAAATAAAACAACGGCCAGAAGCCAATAGGTTAATTGACATAGCTGTTGGCTATATAAACAGTGCATCTGAAGGACCACAGCCTTTCCAACCAACTACGGCATATCCATTCATTGACGACCCTGTGGAGGAAGGTGCTCAGATCATACACAGAGCATTCACAGCACCGGCCCCAAGAGTCTTCAGAGATGAGACTGATACACTGGGCTTCCCTGTGGAAGATGTACAGGTTCAGTAGGCCCAGCATACTTTATCCACAGTATGTAGCCTGCTAGAACCACAGATTAGGAGACAGACTCACTGTAGCAAAGCCCTGACCACTGTGGGACATTCTTGTACAGCGTTGGTGATGCAGAAGGTCTTGTGAGAAATAAGACAGGTATACCTTGCTCTAAAGCAGTACCTCAACATCTTCGTCCCTGTCCCTGGCCATTTGGAGACACAGATAATGAAGGAGGTGTTTTATTCAATTGCAGGTATGTGACAGTTAAAATACATGTGAAGTAGCCTATAGTTTGACATGTATCTGTATTAACTTAATCCTCTCCTTCAGTCTTTATCAATGTTACAGGCGCCATCAACTGCACCCATGTGTGTATCCAGGCCCCATCTGGACCTGTGGAGGCGGACTGTGTCAACAAGAAATCTTTCCATAGCCTAAATGTACAGGTTTGTAATGGGGGCAGCTGTCCACACACTGTCAGGCAGAATAGTAATAATAGGATCTGGAAGAAATGTGCACATCTGTGATAATAGATCAAGTTAGTTTTGATGTCGACACTTCTTTGGATGTGAATCCTGTTACCCTGGCAGTTGTTCATAGAAATGTCCATTTCAATGCCAGCCTTACACAAAGAAGCGCCTGTACTGTACAGAGATGGTGTTTCACTTTACCTTATCAGCACAGATCGATGAATGACACGAATACAAAAAAGAGAAATCATACACAATGTCAGACTCAAAGCCTAAAATATTAGTCTGGCATGTGAGACAAATGTTCAGATAATTCTGAACTGGATTTTACATTATGAATGACACCACTGCATCAACCCTTCTTAGTTGTACTGAGTAATTTCAAATTAATGCTCTGCCAAGCGAATGGTCACCCTCTATGCTGGCAGATAATCTGCAATGGAGGTTGTCTCAGCTAGTAGTAGTCAGCTGTGGCTCAGGAGGTAGAGTGGGTCGTCCACTAATTGGACGATTGGAAGTTTGATTCCCGGCTCCTACAGTCCGCATGTCGAAGTGTCCTTGGTACAAGTGTCCAAGATACTGAACCCCAAATTACTCCCGATGTCTGCACCAGTACACTGCATGGTAGCTTGTCGCCATCGATGTGTGAGTGTGTGTGTGAACGTGGTTGGTAGTGTAAAAGCACTTTGAGTGGTTGGAAGACTAGAAAGGTGCTGTATAAGTGCAGTCCATTTACCATATCAAACATCGAGGCAAAATGGCCGGGCTCTGTCCATGATTCAAGGATCTTTCAAGCATCATCGCTGTCCCAGAGGTTTTACAGAGAATGTTGTCACTACCCAAAGGGTTTTTACTTTTGAAGTAACATATATTGCATGTCATAGATTTGTAATGAGGGAGAAGGTGTAGATGTCATTTTACGGAATTCAAAATGGCAATTTTACTTTTTTTCTAGAAAACCATATCAGGCACATATACATACATGTGTGGAGGGGATCACTAATCTATGTGAACCATAAGAATGTCATGTATATTTAACCAACGCTTTTATTCTGTGAGGGAGTTTTAATGGAGTCTTGCTTGAGGACAGAGGCTATCCCTGCATGCTGTACCTGCTGACACCCTACCCAGAACCAGTGACAGAAGCAGAGAGGGCCTTCAACCATTCCCACACAAGAACCAGGGCACGGATAGACGGTTTATAGCTAACTGAAATCGAGGTTTCAGTACTTAAAAAGCCACAGAGTTACTCCTGACAGGGCCTGTGACATCATTTCCTGCGCTCGCTTGCACAACATTGCCACTCTACACCGTGAGAGACTCCCCGTAATGTTGCTGGAGGAGCAATGGAAAGACACTGACCCAGCCCTTCAGGAACCCATGGATGGAAGAAGAGTGAGGAACCTTTACAGGAATACCTATTTCAGTTGATCCCCATTTTATTTATGGTCACCTTAGTTTTAGAGTGATCCCTTTTATTTAGAAGTGTAGCATGTACAACTTCAGAAGGAAAAGTGTGCCTAAGTTGTGTTGAACTTATTTATTAATTCACTCATTTTATTCAAGCTGTGAAGACAAAAAAACAAACATTAAATACAGTCCAAACCATGGCTTTCTGCTGTGTTTAAATGTATACTTCCATCCCTCTCCAGTTTCTTTATTTCCAACTTTAACTTCAGCTTTTTGTATTCCATGCTCAGTTTCTGGTTTTCAATGCTGAGGAGCAGATGGTGCTTGTAAATCAAACGGACATCCTGTGAAAGAGACAATGTGTTAGAGAGTGGCTGGTAACAGTAATATGAATAGTTGTTTACTTCATTCCTTGCTGACGAACTCCTTGTTCTAGTCACGTCCTGCGGCAAGGTGTATGGTTATACATAATTTGTAGAATGCAGATACATCCGTAACATTTCACACCTTACCTCTGGCATTTCTGTGTCTGCAGATATTGCCTCCTCCGCCTCATCATCAAGGGCCCTAGATGTGCTGGCGCCATCTCCCTGCAGATAGATGAACACTGCAGATGTTACATACTCACACATACTTCAGCATCTTGAGTGGGGGGAGATCCAGCAGGTATATTATGTCCCCACTCACTGAAAAATATAGGCCCACTGTTAGTTATTACCATTGAGAGCCTGATACCTGTGGAGGAAAAGCAGTAGACAATACCTTGTACATATTGCTCCCAAGCAGTTTGGGGACTGATTTCTGAGGAGGTACCACCCTCTATTCTCTTAATTAGTGGGCAGCTCTGCACCAGGCCCCCCACCAGTAGAGCGGCATCTGTCTTTTTTTTCTAGTGGCTACAATGGTACATATTTACAGCTCAACAACTACTTTAACAAATGCATTTTACATTTTATTACAGGCTACTTTCAGGCAGAGGCTGAACTGAGAGGCTGCATAAAGGGCCAGTATACAATAAATAAGGAGTTTTTTAACTGTAAATCATGCGAGGATATTCCAGTAGAGCCCAAGGATATAAACATAGACCTGGGAATATTCAGAATATGTCTGCTTTAAAAAGGTACCTGGCCAGACATATTGTGATTAAATGGTTAGACTGCTTTTCCACCAGGTTGCTCTGTGATCAAAGACTCATGTGAATCAGCTGATCTGCGTTTGTTGTCTTATTTATAGTTTCTCGGGTGGTTTCAGTAGAACTGTTTCCTGTTGTTGGGAGTTTCAGAGTAGCAGTGGGTCCAGTGACATGACATTGTGAGGTGATGTCAGTGAAGAGCGAGAAACACAGTGTGGTGCAACTCATAAAAAACCACTGCAAGGACAGACACACAAATATATCACCAGAATGTAAAGAAATGAGCTGAAGGTTAAGTTTTGTTTAGAGATTATATTCAGTAATGCAGTGTGTGTGTGTGTCTGTGTGCGTGTGCAAGTGTGTCTTGGTTCCAGGTGCTGTCCCCGGTGTAACCTGAGCCGAGTCTTTATTAATAAATGATGCATCTGAACCAGTCAGCTCATCAGTCAGCTCGCGAGGTCGGTAGCTCCGGCTTATTCTGCTATTTGCCCTCCAAAAAAGGACAGATACACACACATACACACACACACAAACAGAAAGGCACAACAAAACAGCGTACAACATCACAGACTCAGAGATAATCAGGCTTCTTTCAGGTCCAGGATTCAGTTTCAGGGATTTTTGATTTTGTTGTGTCACCTGGAGCGACCTTGCCGATCATGAATCCTGAATAGTAAGTGTTGTTTCTTTCTATTTGCTGTGTGTAAATATTCAGTTCCAACAAGACAGACAGTGCATACTACTGGAACATCTGCTCTTTAACAATGAAAGCCGACATGAAAAGTTAACAGACAATTGAAGTCCTTGTAACATCGTGGAGCCTCGTTTTTGTTGGTTATTATCTTTGTTTTGAAGTTATTGATTAATGTATCGCGGGTATCTGAATATAAAACGTTGTGGGATATATATACCCTCTGCATAGGTACTATTGTTTCAGCTTTATCCTATGTTGGATATAGATATTTTGCTACATCTATACTTAAACATAGTATAAAACAAATCATCTACCTCTCATTGTCTTTGTAGTTGTTGTTGCAAAGCAGGAAGAGTTATTCTGGGCGCCCTAGAAAATTACAATCCAATTCATTTTCAAGACAATGTTAGGTAATTTGGAGCACCAGGCTGCTGAGGCTGATGGGTATTGTAGTCTTTAGAACTACTTGCCATACTAAATAAAACTCTTTGTTTCTGCTACTGTCAGACGTTCATTTGAGTATCTTTTCAGTAAAAACTTGTTAATTTCAACACTATATAAGTCTAATTAACACTTAATGAAAAGAAAGCAAAACAGCTCAAGAGGCATGTTTACATCCCACATCAAGCAAACTTATATAACAGCTTTTTAGCAAGAATTGCTTCACAAAATGCTAAAAGCACATGGAGTCACTTTGTTAGAAAGTTGAACTTCTTTACCTCATCCTAACCTTAAACCTGCATTAACTGATTTGTTTGGCCACTTAGGGGCAATGGAAAAAAAAACAAAACAGTGAACACAACACTGACATATCATCAGCTTTTAAGTTGATATCTTGAAATTGATAGCAAACAGTTGATTATTTCCGCATCCAACAGTTAAGGAGCAATACGATCATTCATTTGGAGTCACGTTTCTGTCCACCTGGTGAATGTGAGTCCAATATTCACTCTCTTTTAGCTCTGTTTCTGCTCTTTACCAGCTCCTGAGGGAAATATCTGACTCTTTAGCTGCTAAATGATCCACTGTGTTCACCGGCTAGTCTACAGCTAACTGTGTCTGTTTGCTGTTTGGTGCTGAGCAGGTACTGTACAGTGTCTTTTTAGCGCTTTAACTCAGAAAACAGCTGCCTGCAGCAGCTGAAAACGACACTATGAGAGCGCTGAGAGTGAACCAAAGCAGTAAAGTTGTGGCTAAACATTGAGCTAGAACTTGCTGTAAAGCCGAGAGGAGCTGCAGAGTCGCTGATAATTATCTGTAGGTTCATCACTACGAGCCCCGACCAACACATTACACACTGACAGCTCAAATCAAATATAGCTGCTTTAACCTTTAACATATATTAAAGACAGTAGCAGAAGTTGGACGTGAGTATGAAGACAATGACAGGTTTCCTTTGTTATCAATCATTCTGTCTGGTTTTTTCTAAGGATTTGAAATGACATTTAACATTTAGTTTGTATGTATATGTGTGTCCTCCAGTGACTACCTGTTCAAACTTCTTCTGATCGGAGACTCTGGAGTTGGAAAGTCATGTCTGTTGCTGCGCTTTGCGGTAGGCCTGCCAAAACCACACACACACACACACACACACACACATACACACATACACTTGCTTCTTATTTTTGTTAATGATCATCTATCACACACACACACACGCCCGCAGGATGACACGTACACTGAGAGCTACATCTCTACCATTGGAGTCGACTTCAAGATCAGGACCATAGACATGGACGGCAAGACGGTGAAACTACAGATTGTAAGACATCAGATGTAGTCAGTGGGATTGTGGGTAGGGGATTATTATTAAGAAGGAAGCATTTTGTTGTTTGTCAAAGCAGAAAGCAGCATCTATCTGTGTGTGTGTGTGTGTTGTCTCCCAGTGGGACACAGCGGGTCAAGAGAGGTTTCGAACCATCACCTCCAGCTACTACAGAGGAGCTCACGGCATCATCATCGTCTACGACTGCACCGAGCAGGTCAGTGTCAGTGTTTTTTTTGTTGTCACATAATCATCATCATCAACATCATAATAGGAGAGGGTTTGAACATTAACTTCTGTCCTCCCCCCTCCTTTGCTCTCTCTTGTTCTTCGCTCTTCAGGAGTCCTTTCACAATGTGAAGCAGTGGTTGGACGAGATCGATCGTTACGCCTGCGAAAACGTCTCCAGGCTGCTGGTGGGAAACAAGTCTGACCTTGTTAGCAAGAAAGTGGTGGACGCAGCCACTGCTCAGGTAACAGGCCACATACAGTGCTTTACTGTACTACCTCCAAATACTATTCAAACAACTCCATGTCTGCAGCCACTGTGAGACTGTGATGCTCATCAAACATCAGAAAACAAAACTGGATGCTTCAAAAATGATCTAGATCCTCATCACTTGTAGATATATGTAGCGACCTTATTCAAATTAGCTGTACTTTGCAGCTTAATGCTAGCATTAGAATGTCCATATGTTTACATTAGCATGTTGATATTCTGTTTTATATGCCATGTTTGATTATTACTGGGTTTTTTTTGTTTTTTTTTTAAAGGGGACATATTCTACTTTTTGTGATACTGTTCTGATGTTTAACATGATCAAAGTTCTAAAACTTGAGATGAATGTATGTGGAAAAAGTCAGGGCTTCTACCTGCTCCGAACATCTTATTTACAAAAGTTACCTCTACTTCCTCCTCCTTATTAAAGAGACAGGAGCTAAAAACAGCCTGTTTCAGACAGAGGCTGAACTGAGGGGCTGCATTAAGGGCCAGTATAAAGATAAATAAGGAGTTTTTTATACTGGAAATCATACAAAGATATTCCAGTAGAGCCCCAGAATATAAACCTGGAAATGTGCAGAATATGTGTCCTTTAATTTATCCTCTGCTCCAGTCGGGCCGCAAGGGGAAACCTAGTCTTTATAGACTGATCTGATATGACAGGATCGATCTCAACAGCTTAATACTTCCTGTCATGAACTGAGCTGTTTGTTTGACCTGTTGATGGCATTAGATGAATGTTTTCACTTTCCCCCTGCAGTACACATTCCACTACATTTATCTGATGGCGGGACTTATTTATATTCCAAACATAATGTGAGCTGATGAATTCTGATGCTCTGGTGTCGTTTTAAAATACCCAACAGAATATAAAGCAGTTACATCAGCTACAATATTAAATTGCTTACATGTTAACTTATAAATAATTTAAGACTCTCGAGAGGATCAATTTTCACGAGTGCTTATTCACTTTTGATATTGAGTACACCTGACCTCTGATACTTTACTCTTAAATATAATTTTGAGTGACTGAATGAGGTATTTTTGAATAATGGTATTTATTATATTTCCCCTCCTTTCTGGATTCCCTCCTTCATCCCTGGTTCGTTTTCTCCCACCCCTCTCCCTCTCTCTTTCCAGGATCTGGCCTCTTCTCTTAAGATCCCCTTCCTGGAGACAAGTGCTAAGAGCTCTGATAACGTGGAGAGGGCTTTCCTCACCATGGCCTCTGAGATCCATCATCGCCTGAAAAGCGAGGGAGGGGGGATGCAGCGCGAGTCGACGGAGGCCAGGGCCCAGAGCTCCAAGATCAACAGCGCCCCTCTGTGGCTGGGAGGGGAGAAACAGACACAGGAAGCCAGTAACTGCTGCTGAGTAAGAGATGATGTCGTGCTGACTTGACTTCAGTAAATGCACCCTTCAAAAAGAGAGAGATGTGTCATTTTCAACACATCCGACTGTCTAGTTCCAGGACTATGCGACTGTGGTTTTGACACATGCAGGTTGTCAGAAATGCTTTTTGCATCTTTGAAATTAAAGTAAAAAACCCAAAATGTGACTTTTCAGGAAGAAAAACATGTTTTTAGCTTGACAACGATATATTTTTGATCTTGTAATTTTTGAATTAAATATATTATTATGGCATTTCTGCTTTATTGAAGAGCAGAAACAAACAGGACGTAACATTTTAACACTCAAAGCCAAATAAACCATAAGAAAACTGTGGGTGACAAGGTTTGGAGAAGAGTTTTATAAATCCATTTACAGTATGACTACATAAACAAGATACATGTTGTAAACTTCAAAAAGTAGAGTTAAAAATTTGTCATGTAAAATTAGAAATATTTCAAAAATAGTTGATATTCACACAGTGAAGGAAGAGAGTTTTACTCAAAAATATGATATTAGTTGTTTGAAACCAAACGAGCTGCTGAATGTGTGATGTGATGTCAGTTTACATCACTTCCCTCAGAGGTGATTTATTGTATTTACCCGTTTTTGTTGTGTTTTGCTTGTTGTTTGTTGTCAATAAAGATATTGTAAAAGTCTTCATGCTGAAAGTTGAAAGATCTGAAATATATAACAAATCCTTAAAATGACAAAATAGATGATTTGTCAGTGTCTTCCGAACCAACCCATACCGCCGAGACTTTTCTGATCTGTCACCTCTATAGTTGAGGTTTAGTTTAGGTACAGAAAACTACTTGGTTAAACATAATAGACTGGTTATAAGAGATGAAAGAACAAACGTCTGGTTTGATTTTCCATGTAAGGAAAATATGAATGTAGGTTGTTTATAGCAAGACGTCCACCAAAATTAAACAACGAGATGCGTGGTTTGACCATGTGACTCCAGAGCGACACGTAGGAGTGTTTTCTAATCTGGCACCAGTATCGGCGGTAATCGGCAGGACAACATCATGTGTCTGTGCTTTCCAAAACCGTTACATGTCACTGTTAATAAATAATGGTGTGACAACGCTGTGGTTAAGGTCTGGTTAGGTTTAGGGAAAGATCATAGTTTAAAGTTACTACTTCCTTAAAGTTAAGCAAAGTTAGACTCAGCTATATTTGAAATGATGATATTTCTTAGTTGCAAAAAGCAGGATAGTATAAAACTTAACACGTTGATTGGAAAGTAAATAGCTCCAAGACAACTGAATATTTTAAATCTGCTGCCTAAGGCCCCAAAACAGGAGTTCATAACATCTGAAATCAGTTAAAAGCCATTAAACCAAACTTCAGTTTTTTCAGTGTTTAGTTAGAGGAAATAATAAGACATCCAGTTTTTAATGAAAGCACAGCAGCTGTTCAGGGAATCCAGATTATTAAACCTTTAAAAAAGATTCTCACAGGGTTTAAAAATCACTATACAATCTCTTTGTCTATGACAAATGGCTGGACGTTCTCAGGAGATATTAACCTGACAAATATCACTTGGGGATGTGAAGTAATTTCTCATAATTACCTGACAATCCTTTATACGTTATATTAGAGACATTTTTCACACTAATCAATATAGTTACTCTAGTCTGAGTAGAAGCTTCTTACAGTGTCAGTGATTCACTGCAGGTTGATTCCTATAATCAGCTAGACATTATTTCAGCAGACAAGGCCTGTATTTGACATCTCCAGGCAGAACTAAGCCTTTAGTTCTGCCTTCAATAGCTTTTAAAAAGTTTAAAAAGTTAAAAATCTTTAAAGCTTAATCATCCACTGCTCTCACACCACAAACCTTTCTTCTTCTTTTGTTTATTAGCTGGTACGTCTCCCTCAGGTAACACACAAGTGACATCATTGGTTGCAAACATCAAACATGTTTCTGAATCTTTATGAGAATGACTGGATCTGAAGACTTCAGTCTTTACATATCACACACTATGATTTTATCCACACCAACTGACCCAGACAGACCCGCTCTGACTCTCTCCCGTCAGTCGTCACACATATTTACAATCATCTCAACAGTCGTCATGTGTGTCCCCAACCTAAGCCCGATGCCACAAAGCATGCGCAGGAAAGCGGTTGTGTTTACAGCGGTACACTAGTTTGTTGTGCTACATATCAAAACCTCTCTGTACTACAATGTACATGAGATTTGCTGACAATAAGAAAAATATAGAAAATTGCCACTCATATCATTTAAAAAGGATCTGGATAAGGCTGATCATTGTCGGTCTTACCCAGTCATCTCACAATGCCTTCCTATAAAGACGACACAGCTGTGGTATTGTGATGATAATTTTGGAAAATGGCCTCGAACAGCAATCCGAACTGGAGGGAGAAAGATCTTCTTTAGCTTAGCAGAAGAGGTAGTTAAACATAAAACACATTAAATCAGCCCACCCTCAGCAGCCTCGATAAGAAAAATGTATGGAGGGCGATATGAGAGACGATCAGCACTTCCTTTCAATTTGCCACTTGCTCCCCAAAGGCTTGTAAGAAAACGCTGTGTGCACTGTTAAGTGTGGAGATACAGTATATAAGTGTTAAATAAAATGATGCCAAAAGCTACTTAATACATTAATTTGAAGATCCCAAAACATAACTACCATCTCCTGGCAATGACGAAAACTCCAATCATATGCAGAGATAGCAGTCATATCTAGAAGCAGGAAAGGTGAATTCTGATATTTTTTGCACACAGACTTAACAAGAGCCCAGCCTGCAGCAGCTGATGGCTTTTCAGTCTATTTCATTCAGAGTAGGAACAGGAGCTGCAGCCATTTGCACTGTACTGTTGTTTTGCACTGAAGCTGCTGTTACTTTTGCTTCCACTAGATGTCAGTCTTGTTCTGTTTTTCTTCTTCTGCTGTTACTAAACAACCAAACTAAGCTGACAGCATCTGAACCTCTTCTTCACACATTTTGATCCCTGTCCTCCCTATTTCTGCCTTCCTTTCTTCCCTACTTCCTTATCTACACTCTTTTTTTTTTTTTTTTTTTTTTTTTACTTCCCCTTTGTCTGACCTCACCCTTCATCAGTTCGTCTTTTATCTACTTCCTTTTTGTTTTCCTCTCCTCCTCTTATCTTCATAACCTCTCTCTTCTCATCTCTTTTCCTCTTTATTGCATGAATCTGTCTCTTCCTTTTACCTCTTCCTGTTCCTCTTTATTTATTTTCTCTTTCTTTGGTCTGGCTGTGTGGCTGGTTGCTGTTTTGTTAGTTTGGCTGTTTGATTCAGGCAGGGATAACGTGGAGACTGATGTTGAATATAGACGGTGTGCATTGACGTCACATGTTCATGGATTCATCACCAACACTGAGAGGCAAAATAGATTGTTTCATTGAGAAATCTGTGTTTGGTTTCTTACCATTACACAGTGTAGGATGTTGTGTTGATTTCTGTTTGTTTATCTGCAGTCTGTAAAAATGTTTGCTTGATGTATTGTCATTTTTTGTGCTGCTTTTGTTGATTGCGACAGTTTTTTTTTCCTCTATCATGTAAATGCATATTCACTGATGATGAATAATTTATGTTTGCTGCTCAGTAAAATTTGGTAACTTCCACATCAACGTCATATGCACACTGCTGGAGGTGGACGAGAAAGTGACCAAAACACCAGATCTCAACCTTTCTAGCGTCTACTGTGACCGACAATCACATCGGATGGTTTCAGCCTCTTGTCACGGCAGACTTGATTAGTTATTTCCAGTATTATGCAGCACCTGTCTCTGTAACAGTGCAAACACAAACCAGAGACTGCATTTACTGAGTAGATATATATATTCTGTGGGGACTAATGGGTTAATGAGAGGCAGGTGTGCACACAGGTGAAGGATCAGGTGATCGGGATGGGAGGAAGCAGGGAGGACAACTAGTGGACTGGAGAGGATTGGCAGAATCTGAAATTACACAGCAAGAACAAACAGGACTGTTAAATCAGATGAAGCGGATAGTGGAGATGATGTAATCAATTTGCAATTGATTAAACTAAACAGATGAAATGTATTTACATATAACCCCCATGTTTATAATATTAAACTGCTCCCAGCTCTCTAGGGGAAGGAGAAGCAACATAAAACCCAATGGCTTTGGTAAAATGACGTTATTTGTTACAATGATTGCACAATTATGATCACTGCAACCAAACAGAAAAAAAACAGGCAAACCACAAAGGACTAAGGGCCTGAGGGTGCTCCTTAAATCAAATAAATAAATATAACCACAAGAGGAACAGAGACTAAAACCTGTCTTCTAACAAAAGAAATGAAAACCTGAACTAACCTGCCCTGCTCTTACCTAAACACCAAAACCCAAAGCACATAAGCAACTTCTCCTCCTGCTTCTAATGTCTCTAAACACACATGAATCTGAATGTGTGTGTTTGTGTACTTGAATGTTTAACTAAACCTGGCCCAGTCCCCAAGTAGTTAAGCTAGTGCTTTATTTTAGCACTGAAATCGAGTCTATACAGAGACCTAACCCTTATCAAGTATAGACAGAGTCATGCTGCTCATATCAAATCACCGCCACCCTGACGAATAACTTGGCCGAGAATATTTAACTTTGAGATCCAAATTGGATCCGAGCTGGACTCGGTGCCTCATGGTGGCAACCAGGAAGTGAGATGGGCGGCATTTTGGGAGCAGGAACAACCTCATACAGTAGAGCACACATCCTTATTTACATACATGCAACACACCGAAAAGGGATAACAAACTATATCAATGAATACACTAAAGAAGCAACAAGCTAACCATGGAAGACTCAAGCTCAAGTTGTCTCTTTTTGTGTTACATATGAGGAGCCACATTAAATGGGTCATGGTAGTTTGGAGAGCAGGTAAGAGCAAGTAGATATATGGAGAGATGGGTGCTGAGTGTTTCCGACTCAGAGGAATAATGTAGACAGCTGGGCCTTCCGAGCAAACGAAGACAGCAGAGCAGTGTGGGCAAGATGTAGCGGAGGAGATTCTCTCTGGCTCTGTCTGAACTACAGGCAATGAAGGTGGTGACATCACAAATATATTTTTTGTTAATGTCAATTATTTTTCTGATACATCTATAAACCATTCAGTCTACGAAATATCAGAAATCCATGTATCAGTTCAGCATGAGTACACTGACGACAAAGTCCTGCATTCTTATAAATGCAAATATGCATAATAAAATATTTGAGTGGTGTAAATGGACACTATTAAAGGAAAAATCCAAGTTATTACAGCTTGGGTATTATTTTTGTAGTCATTGCTGACCGATAGCATTGTTCACTCTGGGAACACAGCGACATTGGTCCACTGTAGTCCAATGGGGCAAGAAACACAAGCAGTCACATCGATAAGAATTATCATTCTTATTATTATTATTCGTATTAAGCTTTATTTATTCAGGAAATCTCATTGAGATTAAGATCTCTTTTGCAAGAGAGACCTGAGAACAGGTTACATATACACAGGATCACAATAAGACTAACGAATAGCAGCTAGTAAAACTTTAAAGTCCCTCTGAGGAACCAGTGTCTGTAACTTCAGGCTGTTTTGCAGTTCAGAGTTTGTTTGAGGAACTTTTAAAGCCAACCTGCTCTGTGATCTGGTGTCATTGTTATCAGCTCTGAGCTCAACTAAAGATGTTAAATAACTCGGCAACTTCGATAGCAAGACCTTATAAATGAAGACACAGGTGTGCTGGCGCCTTCTAGATATCAGTGACGACCCTCCGACCTTTTCCTGTAACTCACAGTGCTGACAGCTGTCTGCTGTAATGAATCGAATGGCACTGTGCTAGATAGCGTCCAGGGGTTTAAGGGTGGCAGCAGCAGCAGCAGCATGAGCATACAGGATATCTCCATAATCTAGAATAATGGCCAAAACTACAAAAATAAGACCTATAGCTTGTATGAAACTGGAAACTTTATTCTCTGGACTGGAAAAAAAGTGTAGGACAGTGGTCTAAGTGCTTTGAAAAGAGCTCATTTAAAAAAAACTCTTATTACTATCTCACCTCAGATATTGCATCATGGTCTGTTAGAGAGAAACAATACGGTTCATCAGTTGTACAAGCTGCCAGAATATACTTTCAGCATTAGCTTATAGCCTGTACTGTTACTGTGTTTGGGGACATACATTCAAATATATATATATATGCATCATCATCACCTCTCTGCTTCCTTTTTTCTGCTTTTTGCGGAGGGGTTAAGAGTGAGACTCTCTGCTTTTTAGTACTTTTAATCACATGGAAAATATTCTTGTATCTTTGGGCGCAGAGGTCAGTGTTGGGAGTATCCGTGTCGGGACTGACAAGCAGAAAAGCACTTTAGCAGCAGGTTTTTCCAATACAAGCAGTTAGATATTACTTTTTCCTTCAGGAGGCACACACTGGTGTAGATAACGAGGCTGATTGATGCTTGTGATGAAGGGTCAGCGTATCCTTCATCGTGGGACCTATTTCAGTGCTTGGGGAAACTGCGGAGAGTAGAGCCGCTTTAGTTAAGGCTGAGATAGAGAGATTTTTTATTTCTTCTTTTATTACACCTCTAATTAGGGAGGTTGGAGCTTTGTAGGAAACTTAAGGAGGTGTTTATTGAGAATGGTCGGGGGGGAGAAATTCATTGAAGTGGGATGTAGTGATGCTATAGTTGTTCTGGGACACTTAAAGAAAGTTTTAGGCAATTTTGAAGTTGTTGGTTTAATGTCCGCAGGTTTTCAATGCACCAAATATTTGTACATAAATGGGCAGAGGGGAGCGTCTGCATTTCAGGGATTTAAAACAGTGAGACCACACGGATGCTCTTGCTGCTTTTCTGTTAAAATTACAGCCCAGAGACCGCAGGTGTGTCTCCACCTTCCCAGCGCTGATCCAGATGGACCGAGGGCTCATCTGGGAGATTTTTACACCTGCTGAGGTGCAACAAAGAGCTGCCACAGCTGGTGCCAAATGTCATACTGATTAAAGCTGCCGTCACACCAGATCTGGCCTGGCGAAATTTAAGGTAAAAAAGCAGGCGGGACAAGAAATAATGCGGGCAGGGTTGGAAGCATAAAGTTCAGCGGCTCAACAATTAGTCCCAGGAACTAAAGAGGACCCTGAATTAAACTCACAAACTAAATCAGGATGTAAATGTCCCTTCGAGTGTCTTTAGAGTGTCAGAAAATCTGTGTCAGACTACACATTATCAGTTTGAGGCTGTCAGATTGTGAGACGTACGTGTGGTGAATCAGAACAATGGAAACAGACAAAAGTAAATGAAAGCAGAGACACATGATCAGCTCGTCATCCATCTGCAGCTCTGATGTTTGAAAATGCAGCAAAATCACAGAAACTTCTTCATTTCACCTCCATCGTTTTGGTTTGTGTGTTTAATAGGAATATTAAGGGGAACGAGTGTGTTTTCCCCCTAAACTTTATTTAAAAAAACACTTAAATGTTAAATGTTGTCATTTCATGTCGTATTCTGATTTGTTGGTTTTAAGACGCAGGTCGTAGCAGCAGTCACGTTGTGAGAATTTTGTCCTAAATTTCTGACTCTGTCATAGTTTTTCCTCGGACTCTCTTTGGTCTCCGAAGCTCCACATCGGTTGTCGGTGGACGAGTCTCACAGTGAGATCAACTTTCTTCTCAGAAAGCCCAAAATCGCAGTCTGAAGCGGCCTTATAGTATGTTTGTGTTTCCGTTTCATCCGAAAAACCACTAAGGTTAGACAAAGACATAAGGGATTGAAACAACGGCTTAGTTTAAGGGACAATTTTTGGATCACACAGTCAGTTGGTCTCATGTTTTTATATTCTTATTCTAAATCCTAAATTATTTTTTCCATGTGGTTTACTTGGACTCTCTCAACTGCAACATTCACAAATATGTCTCCCAAGCATAAGAAGAACAACTTCACACAACAAAGCTTCAAGTTCTGCTTTTACTGGCGAACATCAGCTGACAAAAACCACAACAACCCGTCCTGTAGAAAAGAAGGCGCTCCTGGACAGCGACTTGCACAAAGATCCTGTTGCGATGTATCTGTTGGAGAATATGATAGTCTGCACGTTTAAAAAAAATAAAAACAATCAAACAAATGAAATTTATGAATGAAAATGTTTCCTTCTGTTTCCAAAATGACAACAGAACACATCCATCTGGGTTGACGAGAGTTTTGAGTCTACTTTAAGACTAAAAACAGAAAAAAATGATGAAACCGAGCGACAATATGACAACGGGATTTCATCACTTGCTTTTAAGCCCTTTCTTGCTTTGTTATTTTTTTACAGAATTTGTTTTTAATGTGACTGATCAAATACAACCAGCTTTAATAAAGTGCTTTAAAAGTTCACCAAACCCCCAAATCACCTCCCCGCCTCCTTCCTGCCTCTCAACCTATGTCTTACTTAACATTTTGAAAAACTGATAAAACAAATATCTTTCTTTTTTCTCGTCTTTAAAGATCTACTGTGTAGAATTTAGTGGCATGTAGCATCTCATAAGTATGTTTTAATTAGTGTATTATCCCCTGAATTCATGTTTTCGTTACCTTTTAAAATGAGCCCTTTATATCTACATAGGGAGCGGGTCCTCTTCCACAGAGCCCGCCATGTTGCACGGCCATGTTTCACCACCATGTTTCTACAGTAGCCCAGAATGGACAAACAAAACACTGGCTCCAGAGAGCACCTTTTTAGTTTTTCACAAGTTTCACGGCCACCGTAGGTTCTCCTACACACTTGGAAGGAGAGGGCAGGGGTATTCAGTTGGTTGCAATCTGCAACCTCACCACTAGATGCCACTAAAACCTACACACTGGTCCTTTAACAGATAAATAAGTTTCTGTGTATTTTGGCCACTTTATTGATCAGTTTAATTTGAAGATAAACTTCCCTTATCTGAGTCAGTAACGTACCAATGTCTCCTTCTCACCAAAATATTGATAATCAATCCCTCTACTTCTGTCTCTCTTCTTTGAAATGTTGATGAGTACTGTTTCTGTCTCTCGCTCCTCTAAAACAGTGACTAAAAAACACCTTTGAAATCGTAAGAAAAATACAATATTTTTCTCTTGAATTCATCCTGGTCAGTAGACTCATTGACGGTTTGGTTTTTTTTTATCTTCCTCCATTCACTCCTTATTGTTTTCAGTTTCTATCCTCTGTTCCTCAGACTGAACACCGCGCAGGATGAAAAGAAAACAATGTGGAGAGAAAAGATGAGTGTTTTTTTTTTTATTATTCATCCATCATATCCGTCTGTGACACCTTCAAGAAACACTTTTACATGCACAGTGCTTTATATTTGAGAACATATCAAATAATGAACTTAATTGCTTTTTCAATCAAAATGAATATGCTGCATAGCACTTTGGAAATGAACTCCTGGGAGGCTTCACAGGAGACAGACTTTTATTTTCAATTCCAAACATTAGCTTCAAATGACAGCAGCTCAAGTGTAGTAAAATATTACCTTTTCTTATCTTTATTACAGAATATATTCACTTTTTCTAAAGTTTATATAATAAAACACTCACATGTCAAATCTATGTTGAGAGAGTTATTGATTGCTTTAGCTTTCCACGCTAGCTGTGATGGAGCAAATACATGGTAAGAAATGACAAAAACCACCTTTCATCTGTGCAAAAACGCAGTGTAAAGGTCAGCTGAAGCTAATATCAGACTAGAGCAGTCTGAGCTATGCTAACTGAGTGGTTGCGTTGTTGCTGGTGTTTTGTCCCCTCAGGTAGTATCCCTCTACTGCAGCCCAGCAAGGAAACACCGTCTAGGAAAAGATAAGGAGGGTAACTTTGAAGCTGGACTTTTGTCTCCCCCTTCTGGCAGTGAGAGTAAAGGAGGCTCAGTTAGACTTTTGTGTCGGCTTCCCGACTCATTTTAAAGAAGACGAGAGAAAACGAGAGAGATAGAGATATGACAGCACCAGCGAGCGAGAGAGAGAGAGAGAGCAGCTGTGGTTGAGTGAGCTAGAGAGTGAATGAAGAGAGAGAGAGCGGTGGTAGCGAGAGAGCTGTTGAATCAGATCAATAAAACATTATTTTCTTATTGTTTCACAGCGTTTTAGAGCACAAACACGCCCACACACACCTCTACTCAACTCTGCAGTGGTGCAAAGCAAAGCCTTATTTGGTCTGAACATGGCCTGACACATGCATGTAACACGCTCTCATGTGACCCCTGAATGACACAGAGAGGGACGGTAAAAACCAATATGTTCTGACATGATGTCACTGATCTACAGGTGGCTGTAATGCGCCAAAAAACACAGCAACGCGCCAAAAAAAGCAGAGAAGAAGAAAGCTGCAAGCTGGTAAATATAGATGTAAACAATGAAACCAATACTTGAAAAAAATCTGTTTTGTGAATGTTTGATGAGGAGGTTAATAGATACACACAATGAGTTTGGTGAGTAACAAAAAACTCACACGACACCTTTAACTACACGTTGGGGCTAAAGACCACAAGAACTGTGATTGGTCAGCATGAGCTGCATGTGTCTTCTTCTATCAGTTTCTGATGCCCATGAATCAAATTGAGAAAAAAAAAACACTCAGCTATCTTCTCCTTTTTATTTTGTAATACACATCTATCAAAACCGTTTCCACTGCCAATCTTCTGCTTATCACAAACACTGCTCTCTATCACAGTGACTGAAAGTAAATGCACAGAATATGGAATAGTTTCATATTCCCTTATGAAACAAGACGGATTATCCCACAATCGTTCATATCACAAAGTAGAATGTATACACAGTTATTGCGAGGAATATAATTAAACATTACTATTATTATTATTATCTGTCTAGGGATGTGGTGGGGTTGTGAACCGGAGAAATCCACTGAATTATAAATCTAAACTGATGCTCCAGGTATCTATGACGGGACTCGCTTTAACCGCCTTGCATCTAGTGTAAATCTAGCATAAAGCCATTTTTAATCTAACTTTAGCTGAACTTTATGGGTTACCTTCACAGCAAGTATGGAGCAGAGCAATGATTGCAGTGACACATAACTCTTGGCATTAAAATCCTTACCCTTGAAAGACCCCTAAGAACTGCCAAATTGTAGTGCAGCAGAAAAGCTGAACTAACCTGCCTCAGGGCACTTTTGACCCCTCTGCACGCACCGTACTCCGACTTCAGAGGATGATTATCACCTTTTCTCCACTGCTTTTCTTAGGCCTATCAGTGATAAATCTTAGGCTGCATGACTGTATAGGATATATTATACATGTTATAGGCGTATGTGTGTGTGTGTGTGTGTGTATGGACATGTTAGATTATCAGTGAACAAACAGCAGCGAGCTACAAGCAGGTTGTGGCCTGGAGGCAGCTTGTTGTAAAGTCAATAACTGTGAAATTGATCGTCACCATTTTGCTGCTGAAGTATTTTATCTCCATCGACTCAGAGGGAAACAGAACGACTTCATAATGTGAGCACAAGGACAACCCTCCGAGAAACACACACGCGCACACGTCCGCATACACACATATTTCATAGAGTTCTCTGAAACAATAAACCCCTTAATTTTTTAAAAATGTCTTATCTATGCACATAAATCAAAAGAGTGCTCACAGCCCTACCTGCTGCCACTGAGATATACTGTGCAAAAGTTTTAGGCACTTTAGATGTTTAGATTCTTATCTATAATGGAAAACCATCAGGGAGGCGTCTGATCCGTCCCAAATTTATTCTGCAGCATGACAACAACCCCAAACATCCAGCAAGAGTCATAAAGAACTATCTTAAGCAACAAGAAAGAACAAGGAACAGATGGTTTGGCCCCCACAGAGCCCTGATCTCAACATCGTGGAGTCAGTCTGGGATTAACATGAGGAGAGAGAAGCAGCTGAGACGCCTAAATCCACAGAAGAACTGTAGCAACTTCTCCAAGATGCAGGAACGACCGACCTGCTGAGTACCTGAAACACTGTGAGCAGATAAACCGAGGAGAAATGCTGCTGTTTTAAAGGCAAAGCTGCTCACAGCAAACATTGATCTCATTTAGGTTTCTTCTGTTTACTCAACTTGGTATCAAGTTATTAGTTACTTTGACAATTTGTAATTTTGAAATAACCTTCCTTGGATGTATCTCATCTTCAAGAACTGTGTAAGGTTGGCAGCCAAAGTCTTTTTTTGGTTGCTACTTCAGTACATATTATACTATATACCTCTAATTGATCTGTCTGGAACTGCTTTTGTGCAGGAAGAATGAGGTGAGACAGACAGAAATAAAAGTGAGAAGCAGTGAGTTAGCAGCAGAAAGAGAGAGGATGAATGAGTGGAGGACTGGCATACAGGCGAGAGAGAGAAACCTCAATCTGTAATCACACCATAGAAATCACAGCCTGAGCTGTGACTCCACATGAACCTCTGCTTTCTTTCCACATAATTGGGTTATAAAACCAAAGAGAGGTCAAGAGATCACTTTAAAAAATACTTTCAAAGCAGCTGTAGCCCCTCCTAACACTGACTTTGTATTTTCAAAGTAGTATTAATGACATCAGAAAGGAGAGAGAACAAGCCTGTGTTTCTCTATGGGATAACTGTGATGTGTTTGTGTGAGTTGTTTTGGTGGCGGAGATGCTAGATGCATTATGCAAGAGGCGGGTGATGAACCCTCACAAGAGGGTGCCTGAGTTGAGAAGAGACACTCCATGACCTGTTTTAGGAGAACATGCATTATACAGCATCTGGTCCTTAAACATGTTCTTTTGTCTGAGTTACTGCAGGGTTTTTACAGTTGAAAACATCCGAAAAATCAGACTGTTTGCCACCGCAGAATCAGCCCAACTCCCATCTGTGCTGCCGCAACTCCCTCCCCAACTTGTATCCCAAAGTACTTGCCTCAATCACAACAACTCATCCAGAAAGCTGCATCCTGTCTTGTCGTCTGCATCCTCCCGAACTCTCCCATGTCACCCAATTCTCCTAAACTCCCCTCTCCAGACTGCCTGGGATGCCTCGTATCAAATTTAAAACTCTAATGTCGGCTGTGGTTCGGTTCCAGCCTGCTGATGCTCTGCAGTCACAAAGTTCAGGTTCAAGTTTATTTATAAAGCATTTTTAATACGCATATATTTCACAAATAAGAACAGAAATACACGTGATTAAACACCAGGGACAAACTTACTGACACATTTGCATTTACGCAATTTAAAAGTAGGTATTAGATTCTATTTCAAATGTCAGCCTGGTATCACCAAATGGTGTGTGAATAACATGCTAATTTCTTAAGTCATTTGGCATGTTATGACTATGCATTTTTTTGCTTTTCGTGTGTCATTTCACACCATTTAGGCCATAAATTAATAAAATCAACCTACAGTTACATTTGAGTGACAGGGGAAGTGACACATTTCAGGTGACGTAAATATAATGTGACCTTCTTTTATAAGGTGATTTTGGCTTATTAGGAGGAAGCAGGTTGGGTGGATGGTTGGCAAAAAGCAAAAAGTTGCAAAAGCAGCAGGAGAGCAATGTTCAAGACTACTATCTGGACATTTTTAGCTTCATGTCAGGACATTTTTACTGCATTTTATGGATCATTTTAACCCAAACCATGATCTTTCCTTAACCCTGACCAAGTGGTTTTTGTGCCTAAACCTAACCAACGGCATTAAATGAAACGTGAAAAGCTTAAAATGCATAGACATGACATGTGTGCTATTTATGCGCCATCCCATGAAATCACATTCTAAATGTTTACAATGAATTTTGAACATTTTCTGAAGGATTTTCTTAAGAACTTAAAGGTAAATCCTGGTGCATTTCAACCTGATGTATTTCTCATACATGTAGCCATTGTGGCTCAATGGGTCAGGCTAATTTTGCTCTCTCCAGCTCCGTTATGGAAATGTGGGGGATTCACAAAAAGACGTATATTGCACAAAACAACGAGTATCGCGGCAAGCTGCTGAGACTCCTACAGCTTTTCAAATAAACATGATTTTTTAAAAAATTGCTTCAAAGGTTTGTTTCTGAGTCTGAACGAAAGCAAACACAGAAACTTTCCACCTGTAGCAGCCATTATGGTAAACTGCATGGGGAACGTTGGCAAACCAAGCTGGAAGAGAAAAAATGAAGGATGGAGGCAGAAGGGCGACAGGCGTACAGTAACGGTTACCTCCAAGAAACTGCTGGTGTTCCTGCAGTCACTGCTCTCCTCTCCTGATGAGTGAAGAGGAAAACATCTCCTGCAGAGTGGGACCTGTCGCTGCCAGACTCAGAAAATCTAGAAGTATCCACAGCTGTGTAACTTTTACAAATGGATTTACAGCATTTATCAATATTATTGTCCTGGAGACTGGTTCACCTCCGCAAAATCAACTGGAAGAAAAGAGTGAGGCCGGCTGGATCAAACGTTCAGCTCCACACTGTAAGAAAAATGCGATTACAACACATAACTATGAGGAATTATAGTATGTAAATCTCTATCATCGAGCGGTAGAGTTTCCATGAAAACCGCCTCTATCTGTATATATGTGTCATTTTATCTATGCAATGTGGAAACTTGCAAGCATGAACCTTTTTATTTCATTTAAAGTTAATAATTCTATAGCATGAATATCCACAGGCTCAAACGTAAACAATAGATCCTTGCAGTTAGCCATAATGGCTGCTAAAGGCGGCTATTCATCATGTTTATTTGGAAAGATGTAGAAGGCTCAGCAGCTTGCCCCGATGTTTGTCATTTTGTGTGATATTGTAGGTTTCCCCGAATCTCTAAAACGGAGCTGGAGAGAGCAAAATTAGCATGTCACAGAGAGCCACAAAGGCCACATTTATGGGAAATACATCAGGTTGAAATAAAGTGGAATTTTCCTTTAAGAGTGTCAAACCTCCAGACTGCTACAAGTTGTGCACTGGTTGTTTTTAGGACTACAGATGGGAATTTATTTCAGTGTCCAAAAAGCAAACATATCACGATGTGAGCCGGCAGTTCTATAATGATTCAGTTTGTACAATGTGGATGGCAAAAGTGTTTATAGCTGTCCCAAACAACCACTCTGGAAGGCTGATTTCATAGACAGGAGTGAGACGCAATGACTCTTTAAATATGGGGATAACATTCATAGTGTTGTACATGGCTGCTCACATGTAAAGTGACAGAAGACAAAGCTTGAGAGAGATGTTTAAACGCTGCTTACTCTGTCACCTCCACACACCTGACTGATCGCTGTGTGAAGCGGGTACGCTTGTCAAATTGTCGGTTTCAGGAAGTTACAGAAAATGTTGGACACAGCAACCCCAATTCCAATGTCGGAAAAGTGTTAGTTGATGTGATTTCAGATGCTGTTAGACGGGCAATTTAGTCAGAGACACACCCACCACCAACAGTCTAAATGCTTCAAACCTCTTCTTTAAAAAATGTTTTGCAGTTTTACTTTTACAACACGGTTCTTTGGCTTGAACAGAGAAAAGTGAACAAAAAGTCTATACAGCGTGCATAATGTCCTCCAGACACATTAGACTTAGCCTTTTTCTAGACAAAAATAGGCTTTGGGAGAGATGTCTCACTCAGATATTGAAAAAGTCAGTGCTTACATAAGGCACATGATGGGATGTGTTTACTTCTTAATATTTAACCCAAACCACCATCTTTCTCTAAACTTAACCAAGTGTTTCAATAGCCTCAACAAATGTGAGATAGGATGTAGATGCTGGTCTCCAATGTCAAAGAATTGCCATCAAAATGTCATCCAGGCAGTGTTTGGCAAGGGCCAAATCCCCCCTCACCTCAGACCTCCATACATCCCTCCTCTGGTCAGACTGCAGCCTGAAGCCCCCCCCCCAGCTCTGACAGGACTACAACCAGCCAGACTTTTTGTTTGCAATGTCTGTATTTACTTTGTATACTCATCAACATGATCAACGTGTGCATAAGCCAATCATATTGGCTGTTATGTAAATGTATTGAATTATAAGCCCATTAAATGTCTTGAATCTATCTATTGACCACCTTGATTAGTTGTGTGAATAACACTCAGTGATCTTTACAGACTATTTAATATTTATCAAAAAGTTAAGAAAATGTATGTATGAAAAGAAGAGAACCTAATAATAGTTAATAATGATCATTAATTAATAGTAATGATCATTGTCACTCTGCTGAAAAAGATTGTCAATAGCGGACCACTACTCGCTGGTGAACATGGCGTCTATAATCGGCTGACTTGCCAAACTCTCACATTCATATCTCATTCCCGAAATAATGAAATTCAAATAAAATTCAATTATTTTTGTCTGTAATTTATCTTGTCTCTGGTTTTTGTGAGAGGTCTTTGTATAAGCTTTTAGCTTCCTTCCTCTCCTGCACAAATGTTTAGTTAAGTAGACAGCAGCAGCAGCAGCAGCAGGAGGGCCATTAAGCAAAATACGTGGCCAGTGTAATTAGTATGTGCTGCGGATGTGCATGTGAGAGAAACAGCTTATCTTGGAAAAAATGATGCGTTGGCATGAAGAGTGTCTAAAGTATGGTCTAGCCACTTTTTTGATTATTTCTTCCTCATAAAAGTGCTGATCCATAATTCCATAGTATTTACATGTCTTGTTGAGCGTGAATACCATTAATAAAGTGCAAGGTAGAAATCTTCAGTCAGATACTGGGGGGGGGGGGGGGTATAGAGTTTTGTGCTTATCTCTTGCTTAGCTTTTACTTTAAAAACATGTCCTGACAGCTCTGATGGAGCTCAGGATTCATCCATAAGGGCTGCTTTATTACAAGTAATTCCATCGTATAAATGTGGAATTTGTGCGTAACAGCAAATGTTAGCAGCAGCTCGGCTAACGACCCCTCCTGGACGTCCTGTGCCTGCCGAACAGCGTCGGAGGAACACTGATTTTTTATGTGAAACTGCTTTATTCAGTGTTTTTATCCTTTTTAATCACTGGGTCTTATTGTTCTGGAGAGGAGGAGACCTCTGTGGATAATTCAGCTCCCAGTAAAAACCTCCTGAACAATGAACACTGAAGTAATCAATAACACATCAACAACAATGACGGCAACAACTCCCATGATCTCACGCTACTTCACGATGTCATCAAACTTCATCTTTTGTTATTATTTTGATTGAGAGACCCCTAGTGGCAGAAGTGACATATTGTGCGTTTAACAATAAGTCGCTGACACTGATGATTTTATTAACTGTAGGAAGAGGGAGCTGCTCACTTTACCTCAAATGGTTATTTTCCATTTCCTGTTGATCAAATCTGTTGGACGGATGTTGGTTAATGGGTAAATAATCACATTAGTGCAGCATTTGAACTGTTAACCATCTGATGTGTCCGAAAGTCTATGTCTGCATAGATCACTACATCCAGGATGCGATTTGTGAAACAATCACAGGCGGATGTTTTTGAAATGTTTTCTTTCATAAAAATAAACCAGAACCACTGTGGGTCTATACATACTATGCTGCATATTAGGCTTTTATTGCAGCTGTTACAGTAATATTTGTAAAATAATCATGAACTTTAATAAAACAGTTACAAAACTTGAAGTTGACCACTGCATTTACAGGAATATTTTAATTAACTCATCAAGTAGTGAGGTATTTTCGTTCTCAGTGCTCAGTTCATGCCTTGTCTTTTCCTCATCTGGACACAAAGGGGATGTGATCATATACAACAAAACAAAAGGTTAAATGCTAATTTAACAAGCCAGAATGAAATCCCTCAACGCTCCTTTCAGTACTGCGGATACACAGCCAGACATGACAATATATGTAATGTCATTCATGCAAGTCACTGTTTAATTCAGCTCTATGCTCAGCACGCAGCAAACCTCAATACTGACTGGAAAATAATCACAACATGCAATAGAACAGTGTGCTGTCATTTTTTTTATCCTTGTTTTTATTTCTTTATTTTAATTTTATCAGTACAGTCAAGGATCTGCATCACTGTTATTTTTTAACCCTTTCATGCATCAATTATGATAACCTCAGTCAGGATTTTTTTCCCCTAAGTGTTTTTATTCTCCTTTAGGCATGAAAAACAATATTTTAACTTTTTTATTAATTAATTAATTATTAATTAATTATTTTTTTTAAACATGGGATGACACACTAGAGTCCACTGTGTTGGCTGATGTGCAACTATACCATCAAAACCAATGCATATCTAAGAAAACGGCTTTTGAATAGCTGTCCACTGTAGTGACCACTATGCATGAAAGGGTTAATATCTTCAACATTTCTCAACACAAAAACACAAAAGTGTCCTTGATAACTCAGCAATATGAGAAGTTAATGTTATGGTCTTGCTTTTTAATTATTTGAAATGGAAAATAACCATTTAACGTAAAGTGAGCAGCCCCCTCTTGTTGCTCTGCTCTGTTGCACGTGTCTGTCAAAACATTGAGGGCTGAAGCAGCAGCAGTCCTCAGGATCCACTGTACAGGTCAGACCCAAAGCTCTGGGTCAGTACCCGGACGGTGCACTCAAATCAGTCAAAAAGTTGAGTGTGGAACTATGGACACTTCTCGCCCTCAATGGTCGCCATCTTGGCTACGTAGCAGAAGGGGAGGGACCACTTTTCAAACTGGAAATGGCGGCCGGGTACGTTGTAACTACGGTGAACATCGCCACATTATACAAATGTAAGTTATACATGTGCTTTTTAGCACTAAGCACCACTATACTGTTGTCAGATATAAGCCATCAGTATGTTTTTTGGGTTAATTTAGCAGTCTGTAATGATTTGGTAGCGCGAACGATAACACGAATGCTAACACTAGCTAATGCTAATTTGCATCGTCATTTCCGGTAAGTGCACAACGGCTGTGTTTGATTTGAGACAACACTACCCTGTCAAAATTCACGCACTACGCCAGTAATATATAGTGTACACAGTGTGCTACATGACAGTGTACTAACAGAAGTATGTGTTTTGAGACTGCAGTCTGGACTGCTCACATGTGCCACCTGGTGGTTGTTGCTAGTGCTGGATAAATACGACCCCCCCACCCCACTCTCCACCATGCAACACAATTACCGCTGCAGCAATCACACCAACTGAACGCAGTGACATCTGTATATATAAAAATATTTTGTAGGTGACAAGTTTGCAATAATAAAACGTCAGCAAAGGGTTTCTTCTAAAGGAAGAATGATATTTTTAACCAGAGTGACGACAGCATGACAAATTTAAAAAAGAAAGGAAACATACAGGATTGACACAAAATTAAAAAGAACACATACAGGTATAATCCTTTAAGAAATCCCTTCTAGCTGTCTCCTCAGCTCTGTCAGAGTTGTATTTTTCTTATTTATTTATTCATTTCCTTCACAAGTTCATTCAGGGGTCACATTCTGCTTAACACCTCACTGCTGGTTGCCTGAAATGATGATGGTCTAGAAATTGAATGTCTCCACTAATGTAGTCATTGTAAGTCAGTTTTCAATATAAATGTAGTTTAGCTTTTACATGACAAGATTTTTCTGACAGTTTGTGATTCTGACAGTTAATCCTTATTTTAACTGAGCCCATTGAAGTGATTGTAAGAATTGCTGAGAGGATTTTTTTTAATGCAGCCAGTAGAAGTTTGGGATGGTATATTTAATGCATTCAACTGTTTAACAGTACAGTTCACAGTCTTTTCACAGTCTTATCACTAAAAGACAACTAATTAGTCTTTGTGCAAATGTTTATCACTTAAGCAAAATGCCACATTCATGTCAAATTGCAGCCAAACAGAATTTTGATATTGGATGATTCTCAAAAACCTCAAAATCACTGACATCTTTGTTACAAAAATACACTGTTTACTTGTTCGCAAGCTTTCACCTTCTACTCAATAAATCTAAGACGCTACTGATATTGTGACAACTCAATAAAACCAGACTTAAACCCGAACACACGACTCAGAGACATGGTTCAAGGTTTTTTTTAAAAAAATTGTCATTATACAATGCAGGATTGCACAATAAACTTCAGTTGCAGCCCCCTCACTCTTTAAATAGCGCCTTTTTGTCCGTTTCAGGGACGTGAACATGAAGGATTAGAGCGGATGAAGAGCGAAAATGTGCTTTTTTAAAAGCGGTCAGGGATGTGAACATGAATGATGCCTACAGCGTATTGGGACTGAAAGGGAGTAGACACTGTGGAATAAATCCAGGAAGAGACGCAGGACACGTTGACAAATAATGACAACAGGAAGTGTTCCCAGGAATGGGAGAAGTACTTTGAAGGGGATCAGAAAGGTACAACATGAAGATAAAGAGGGTTTTTTTAAACAATTCCAGGTATTTTTGGGTCCCCCTTCATATATAAACACACAGGTTTTTACAATATATGCAAAATAAATGTAGTTACAGTGTCAAATTATAGTGTAAAAAAAAGTTAAACTTAATTGGGAGTGCAGGCAGTGTAAACCTAGGTCAAAGGTCAAAAACTTGGTCAAAAAGTAGAAAAGTAGACTACTACTACTGGACAGATTGGTGAAAAACAGGTGTGAAGGAGGGCGGGGGAAAGGTCAGGTGATGAGGAATGGCGGGAACAGGTTATAGCAGGGCGGGATCTGAAATGACAGGCGGACAGATGAAAAATGGACCATGAATCAGCTGACTTGTGACATGTTTGTTGTAGATGTGAAGCAGAATGTGAAGTTCTACTTATAATACTTAAAATAAAACAAAATGTGTGAATGTTTTTTTTCCCCACTTGGCATTTAGTCAGATTTGACTTAATGTGTCATAAACCAAACTTTATGACACTGTAATTGGTATAGAAGTTGTAAATAGAGGGAATACAAAGTGTTATTGTTGTGTTCTTCATGTTTAGTAAGCAGCTGTTGGTATTTAGTGCATAAATGTCACGTTAACTTATATAGGAGAGAATACATTTCTCTGCTGCCTAAATGCTGTTTGGTGAAACATTTTTATCATCCTATAAGGTGAAGTCAGTACACCTTCACTCACTTTTCACCTGTCAACATTTTGATTTATACATTCAGGGATTTCAGTTGTTGCCACTTTAAAACTTTAATATGAAAAATTACTTTTGGTTTGAAATGTGGTGTCAGCCATCGGTTTCCAAATTCTGAGGTCAGCTGTAGCTGAGAGCAATATCAGCCTATTTTTTTGTTCCTCTTCTACCTGGATTATCAGTCTCTCTCCCTCTCTGAGAGCAAAAAATGAGGAAATGGTTCTGAAGTTCTGATTCTTCTGCACTGGTGCACTGCACTGCACTGCCTCCAGGAATTAGTCATATACTCACACTCTAAAGTCTGACACTAACAAAAGCCTTCGCTTTCTCCTGCCTACTTTATGATACCAGCATTACAACCTTAAACTGTATTAAAAACTCACTTGAGTACTGCGTGACAACATTTAGCTTGCTTTAAAGGATAAGTGTGGTGATTTTCTATATTTTTCTTACTGTCAACAAATCTCATGTTTGAAGCCAAACCAACAATGAACTGATCTACTAACAAGTACCGTGTGTGTCTCCAAAGCCTGATATATCTTAATACTCTGCTGTAGAGTAGGCCTGTCACTTTTTCAGAAAGTCAAGTTAGAACGAATTCTAATAAGTAATTTGTTTGAATTAATTTGAACACAACCCATTTATATAACCCATATCCTTTTAATTAATGAATTTATTCCAAACTGATTAAGATTTTTGTGTGCAGCTGGTTCATTGAATCCCCCCCGTCACACACACACACACACGCTCAAACACACACACACACACACACACACACACACACACACACACACACACACACACACAGCGTGTCAGTTTGGAATAAATTCAGTACTTAAAAGTAAATAGCAGATATATAAAAGTAGCAGCAGGTCCTCTGGTCGCCCACTGGACTGATGCAGACTATTGACTGTACTGATAAAACTGAAATAAAGAAAGAAAAACAAGGATGAAATCTTGTGATTAAATGTTGAGTAATGTAGTGATAATAGTTTAAAAAGGAATAACACATGATTTACATGATGAGAAGACCTGACTGACATGAAAGGTACTTCCACTTGAACAACATTAGTTTGACAGTTCTGCTATTTCACCAGCTGCTGTGATACTGGGTTGGGTGACATCGTCCTTCATTATGAAGAGTTTGGTCACATTCATTTGTATAGAAACGGTTCCAAAGACAAATAGCAGTGACCACAGGTGAGAGACTGTATTTGGTCTTTGGAGCCATGATCAAACTCTTCGGTGAGGGGGAAAACGCTGCCTCTTACTAACAGGCACTTGCTGCTGAGCTCGTTCAGTTCTCGACTCGACTTGACCCAACTCGGCTGCTGTTGATATGGATACCAGCTCTCGTACAGACTCGCTGCCTCCACACTTCTTGTACAGTAGCCTGTAGATACTTAACAGTTCCTGCTGAGACTCACTGCTGCAGTTTGGTTGGTAGTTAGATGAATGTCGAGCCTGTTAGTGTTAATAATTGTTTGCATTTTGATTTAAATATCTTTATTGTGTTTATTTCTGCTACTGTCATGATACACCATACTTACGAATTAGTAGATTCTTTATTTACGGTAAAAATACACATGCACTGTAGCATCAACACAATTATCACAGTAAGTAAAGTCATATTGATTTCATAAGTTATCAGCTTCATGCAGCATACAACCTTTTTTGGGAGGATAATGACGCGTAATTGCTTTTCCTATTGAGTCCCACATATCCTGTTAGTGTGTCTTGCATTATAGTGGCCTGAAAGGTCACCACCCACTACTGCAAAACACTCAGACTTCACAGATGACCAAAAAAAAGTTGGTTTATGCAGACACACAGACGCGTTTTCGGATCTGATATCAGCAGGATTACATTACCAGTTCAAAAATACAACCCCTTCGTGATCTGACAGTGGTACGGTTACATTTTGGTTTAGTTCTGATGGCAAAACAATTTGGTCATGATCATGGTTTGGGTTAAAGTGACAAAGGTAACGTGACCTTCGTTGTCATGGTCACAATAATAACTTTGTTAAAGTCTCGCTCCACTTGAAAATATGTTTTTGTTCTTGTTCTTACAGTTGAATGTTTGAGCTTCACTGCACAGAATGATGCAGGGTTTGACACTAAAAGGTTGTTTTCACATTCATCTGCTGAAAGCAGAAAGTTTCTCTGTGTTCACTGAAGATCCACTTTAAGGGGCGGGCCTTCGATTGTGATCTGTGACATCACAGTTAGTTTGGAAGCCAATCATGGTCCAGTTCAGCTTATAAAAGTGTGATGTGGAAACTTGAAGCCTCTAGTGCACAAACACTGAGATTGGACTTTTCAGTAAAGTAGGAGACATTTGGTATCCAGCAGTTAAACTTGAAAAACGTGAATTTTCACACACTCACAGCTGGACTAAACCGTCGTCTACAGCTGGTAACACAGCAGCTCTTGCAGAGTTCTGCTTTCCTTTAGTCAGTCTTTGGACTTGAACCAAGAATGTTCCAGTAACAATCTTCTCTATTCTCTCCTCGTCTTCTCTTGCTGATTATCATCCTGAAATTACATTTCTTGTTAAGTGGATTGGTAATTTTTTTTTTTGTGCTGTGTTAAGTTTTACAATGTCACCCTACGGCAAACTGAATTCAATTAGATGAGGAAAGTTTTATGGCATAAATGTAACAAGGGGAAAAAAAAAAACTACCTTCCTTTGCCTACTATATTTGGCCATTCAAGGGGCACAGAAAGTGTCTTCTGAACTGACAAGATAATTCTAACTTATTAAAACGTGGTTCCTTCATTACTGTTGGTATTAGTCTCATCACAGTCACATCTTTCATTTTTAATTCTTACGTGTGAAATTTATGACTTCTGTTACTTCATGGCTGCTGCTGCTCATTCACCCATTCACACATCAGTGGCATTAGGGTGCTGGCACAACCATCAGGAGCAATCTGGGGTTCAGCATCTCGCCCTTTGACACTTGGACAAGAGGAGTCGGGAATCGAACCGCCGACCCTCAGATTAGTGGATAACCTGCTCTACCTCCTGACCCACAGAAGCTGAACATATCTAATAAAGGATTTGAAAGTATCTGGATCTGATGAGTGGATACAATAAAGATTCAGATTTGATAACCCAAACAGTCTTCATGCAGCAAACCCACCCATCTGCCCATTAAGCTGGATGAAAGAGACACTGAGTATGTTTCATCTGTTGTTTGATTCACTGGTTTGATCTAAATTAAAAGCAGACACCAGTCAAATTGACGAAATGTGTCTGATTATCTCCCTCTCCGTCTTACTTCTCTCTCTCTCTCGTCTCTCTGTTTGCCACCAGGCATCGCCTAATAGGACCTGGAATGAGGTCTTCACATTACGTGAGACCTGGGAAAGACTCCCACAGATCTGTAATAGATTCAGAGTGAAACCATCCCTCCCTCGAACTGAGCTAACTTGTTCCATTTATCTCCATCCGGCAAGCTGCCCAAATTAATGACGCAGGACGTGTCCTAACGAGGAGCCAGTCCCTGCGGTCTGATGGCCTCCGTTCCGCTCCGCTGCTCGGATGTCATTTTTGTCTTTGCGCTCGACAGCAACCTAACAGGCAGTCCATTCCCCTCTACTCTGTGGGCCGGGCCGGGCTAATGTCTGATGACTTGACATGGACAGGAAGGATTATAGGGCTCCAGCAACTCACTGATATGACCTCAGAGGTTTTCATGTGGCCAAACAGTCACAGGTTTGAGCTGGATGAATCTAGTCAATGATAACACCTCAGCTCTGATTGTGTGCAAAGTGGAATTTGGTGATTTGCAGTTTAGCAAGTTTATCTGTTGTCTGATATTTTAGTATTTAGTGAGACTCTGAATCAAGATTGAACTACAGTCATTAAAGTCCTTTAGAGCAGGTTTTAAAAAGGGTTTAATTTTGGTTTTATAACTTTATTTGTTTTGTTGTTGTTTTTCTTAATAGTCAGATTTTGTTTTTCTTGTACAGTACCAGTCAAAAGTTTGGAAAAACTTTCTCTTGCAAGTGAATGGGAAGGTGTGTCCAAACTTTTGACCAATACTGTGTATTTATGTATATATATATATTATTTAGCTAGAGGTAATCAATAAGCCTACAAGGCTTTTTTTCTCTCCCTGCACATTGATTTGTTGTTGTCTTGTTGTTTGTATGTATTTGTTTGATTTTAACCTGTGCAAATAAACTCAACTCTAACTCAACATTTAAATGCTATTGAAACACTGGTTTTATTTAAGTCTGTTTTAAAAACTTTTCAACCTCAGGTCAGAAACATCTGGATGTCTTTTGACCAGCAAATCACCAAATCAATGAATGAAAACTGAAGCTTATAAATGACACATTAGACGTTTAACAGATACTCAGGCTGATTTAGTCCAGTTACACCTATTGCCAAGAGAGTTACAAAGTTGGAAGAGATTGTACCCCTGGCTCCAGAAGTTATAATCTCATTCATTTTTTTTCCATAGACGACATTTATGTGACACAATTTGAACACTTCTACAGCATCAATCAACATGAAACTCTCCCAGTAAAACTGCAATAGAGAATATTGGGTTCTTTGATAAAAAGTTGAAGGTACAAGACGTAAAAAATATGTAAAAAATCCAGGAGTAGAAGTTAACTACAAGGTGTGATTTGATGAAAAACAGCCAATCACTGAGCTTAAAATTCAGTCACAAGTCAGGTGGAAGATACCATGTTGAGAAAAGTGATTTACAGTCTGCAGCGTGAGTCGGTTCAGTTTTATTTTTTGGGTCACTTTTCACTTACTTTTTGTTTACAACTTCAACAACGAAGCGTTTGGAATTCATTACGCTCTGATTTGCACCTCTGACTGGCTTCTTCTTAACAGCTGAGGCTCATGGGTTTTGTATTGTAACATCAACAACATGATTTCTCAGCAACGAAGATGAAATAATTGATACTGGTGGTCTTAATATAAACCTGTAGGATCAGTGTTCAGAATACAGGGGGTCTCTGTGGTCTGAGAGCCCTTAACTGACAGCATGGACCCCCCTGAAAATCTCAACAATGGGCCCAATTATTTTCTATTTGTCTACACAGTAAGGTTGATTTTTATGTAACTATTGAAATCTTTGGTCATTTTTAAAATAACAAAATATATATATATATATATTTCAGTTGGCATATGACTGCTATCAGCTCCACCTCTGCATATTCAAAACACCTAATAAAATATATGAATGTGAACTTATTCATACTGTGTACAGAATAAAAGTCCTTAAACAGTCTTTATATGTCAGAACAAACATATAAAAAACCCACGCTTGTTCTTGTATAGCTGCTTGGATCTAGTGGCTGATATTCACACACTGTGTAGGATTATTACATTATCCAGGAGAGTCATGTGTTTCTATGTTCAGTAACATTAACAAGAATCAACAAGTTCTCACTCACTCAGCACACATGACCTGCATTCCTGGACACAGCGGTAAATGATGAAACACTTCATTTTCCTGGATAATTTGGTCCACTCAGTGCCAAGTAGAAAATCATAATTATGGTAACTCTGACATGACGTGAACACTGCATTAGTACAAATGTTTTCATGTTAGTGTTGGTAACTCTATCTGTATTGAACCAGATAGCAGAAATATAACATGGAAGCTTGGTGTGTGACTGCGCTCTACTTCAGTGGAGAAAAAAACGCAAGTGATGAAGCGATGATGCCGTCCTCTCCCTGTCAGCTGATCTGACGTCTTCCAGGAAGTTTAACAGAGTGGCTCCATTATCTCTTATTTGCTTCTCTGACAAAAATGAGCATCATCTCTCGAGAACTAAACCAAAGCTAAGTGGCTTCACTTGGACCGATTAGCTACAGCATGATGCCTTGGCAGTGAAGGGATTTAAATGACATATATTTACTTAATGGAAGCCTTATGGGCAGTCAGTAAAAGCACACATGACAGAATTATTTGCCTCATCTGCTCATCAGAAGCATTTGGATGTCATTAACTTTATTTATCTTGTGAAATTCGTTCATTTCACCGATTGCACATGCTTTTTATTTATTTAATCACGCACATTCACATCTGGGAGGCTGCACGGTAAAAACTAAAGTGTCCTTCTGGCTGCTGAAGCAGCTGACGGTCTGGTGCCTTGCTCAAAGGCACGATAACTGAGTTTTCTGAATGAACGGACAATGTTTAGCAACAAATGCTATTCCAGGGATTTGAATCATTAACTTTCTATTTAAACGTGCTGAAAACAGGCTGTTGTCATCCAAATACGTTTATGCTAATTGGTCAACTCTGCAATTAGTCTGAGGTCGATTCAAATGGTATGAATGGAGTGAGACCGTTCTGGGCTATGAGGCTTTATTAGGGGAGAAGTAATTTGGAGATGACTGAAAGCAAACTCTGCCATTAATAGAAAAGAATAATCTGTGACTCTCAGTTAATGAAGCCATTTACGCGACATATGGTTGGTCACTGATAGCCTCACAGTGAGCCGTAGGGAGCCAACGTGACATATGGCTTTAAATAGCTAGCTAGCTAGTTAGCCAGCAAGGTTGTGTTGCGACAGATGGTTTTGTTAAAACGCAAGAGCTGGATGGCTAAAGGAGAGCTGTTTAACTCAACTGTTTGTGGATTTACAGCTAATATTATCTGTCGAGTTTCGGTTTATTTCTCTTTTTTTGCTTTTTGTTTCATCTCTTTCCTCCATGTTTCTTCTTCTGTACTTTATGTTCTCTTGTTGCCTCTGTCTTTCCCCCCACCCCCCCCCAGGAGTGTGAAATACACAAATTACCACATAATGTGGCTCAGGAGGTAGAGCGGGTTGGCAGTTTGATTTCCAACTCCTCCTGTCTGCTTGTCAAAGTGTCCTTGGCCCAGATACTGAACCCCAAATTGTGCCAGCACCTCGCATGGTAGCTTGCCACCATCGTGTGTGTGTGTGTGTGTGTGTGTGTGTAAATGGTTGAGTGAGCAGCAGAAACACTGTAAAGCTCTTTGGATAAAAGCATGATATAAATGCAGCCGTTTACCATTTTAAACTTGCGATTAAAGACAAACATTTAACTGTAATATCTAGTTTCTTGTTTTCTTTGGCAGCTGCACCGTCAGTCAGTCGGTGTGATTTATTTATGTCTTTTTATATGTCATGTCACATTTTTAATTCATGACCTTGTTTTTGTCAACAGTGCAGCTGCTCTTGTGGTGGATTGTAAATATATAATGATAAAAAAATACCAATCTTTGGTCTTGAATCTATGAAAGACTTGTATTTTCATTAAACCTGTAATAAACCTTCTGTTTCTGTAGGTTAGGTGTTGCAGAAAAAGGTATTAAAACAACCACTGAAACTTATTCAAACTTCTCTGCTGTCAGTTCATGCTCTCAGTCTGTTCCAAACAGTCATTGCTTAGCTAGTACATGACTAAATATCATTACTTTATATTAATTAACGTGCCCTTCTTATTTTAATTCCCTGCTAGAGCAGGAGGACTTGTCTACTTTACTAAACCTCAGTTGGAAAAAGTTTCAGATCAGCTCAAGGAAAAACTTCTCTTTGGTGTCCAAAAAAGAATCAGCAGAGCAGCAAAATGTTCTTTAATGCCGTCAAAAAAGGAGTTTAGCAGTGCACACAAGGTTCACCAAACTCACTCTGAGTTGTCAGTGCTGCTTTTTTTATACTATTTGGCTTGCATATTGTCCAACCTCTTCATACTGACCAGTTACACCATTAGAATCTCTTTACATCACCTGTTGCAGGTTTTAGATGGGCCTGGACATGTCTGGGTATGTTTTGTTTTGTCCAGACATGTCCTTTTATTTTTTTTTTTAAGTTATTCTTATTTTACAACCTTATTTCTTGATCCTTTCTTGAGGGTATTTTTTTTTTAAAATAATGAATTTTAACACAAACACACTTTGTCTCATCAGTGCGATTATCTTTAACATGTTTTGTGCCCACACATCAATCACAAATATCTGTGAGGCGTACATACAATATGACTGGTATAATGCTTCATACTGATAATAACTGCATTGCATGTTGTTTTCCTTCAGGTAGGTCGTTGTCCTCACCTCACCCTCAGTTTCTACATCCTGGTAATACGCTGCATCATGAAAAACAATGTTTGTTGGTCCATTAATGTGGCATGATGAAATAAAATCCCCTTTATTCCTTTTATGACTACAATGAAAAAAGCCATAATTGCTCAGTGACATTAACTTTTTGCAGTGGAGAGAAGCGTTTATGCAAAGAAAGCTCATACATTCTTTATTAGCTTGTTTGGGATGTCGTCCCGTGGACAATGTACTCACATAGGTCAGTGTCATCACAGTTTCTATCGTATAAACTTGTTCAGGAGCAGGCAGAAGATAGCAGGAGAGCTGCCTGCTGCATTTTTTATAAAGCGACACTCATGAAATGTTGATTATTATGTGTCAGTGCTTGTCACACCACAGACAGGGAGTGTCGGGGGGGAGTGGGGAGAGAGCGTGTTGTCAATAAAGCTTGTAAGTGAAATTTGGCTTCATAACAAATCTCTTTACCTCAGTGACATGATGGGACAGTTTCCTTGTATTGCAGCAGTTTAAGCTTTATGGATCCACCGCAGCTTTCACTTTAATGAAAGGTTTTATAATGTGACAGACTGAGACTGAAAACATAATCACTGTTATTACGTCTTTTGGAGCCGTTTCAGGCTTTGTATACACTCACGTTATTTGTTAGTAGATCAGTTGATTGTTGGTTTGGATCTGCACACGACATTTGTTGACGGTAAACTTTATCCTCTAATGCTGGAGCTTCAGACTGAGCAGAACTCTGCAGCCAAACACGCCTCTCACATCACTCCAGCTTTAACATCCTCACACCGGGTTACCAATTTCTTTTTAAAATCATGACTTACACGTCTTACGAGTACATCATCGAGCCTTTGACTTCTTACCGTCCGGAAAGGCCTTTCAGATCCTCTGGGTTCGACATGTTAGCTGTTCCAGAGTCCAGATTAAGGTCAAAAGACGGTGAAGCTGTTCTGGCTCCTCGGCTTTGAAACAGTCTTCAAAGCTGGTGTTCAGTCTGTCTCAACTTGTCTCAACTTTTAAATCCTTAAAACACATTTTTATAGTCTCATTTTCTTGTCTGACAACTAGACTTATTTGTTTACATCATGCAGCTCTGTTGTGTTATCACCAGAATCTTATTTTAATTATGTTACTTGTTTTTACCTTAAGGATTATTTTATTTCTCAGTGTGTTTATGCTATTTCTGGTGTTTCCATATATGTGACTGTCTTTTAGGATGTGCTCGCAGCTTGAAAAGTGCTATACAAATACAATTATTATTATAAAAAGTTTATTACAGTTATAATTTTGGGACAGTTGGTCAAATTAGCCACCCACTGAAGATAATATAATGGTGCTTGACAGTAATAAATAACTACAGAAATGATCTGATTGGGTGAGAGGTTTGTAGGAGGTCTCAAAGAAAAAAACAAGATTAGGTCAAGACCTCGTACATCACTGAACCGTGTCGGCTTAACGTCGACCAGTGACTCATCACTCAGGGCTGGTTCCTGCGGTCCAGCCAAAAAGTAAGAGAAGCTGATACCGTTATGCAACTTGACATATTCAGGATGTGCTGATAATGAGCTTCACAAATAGAGATAGTGAGACATGAACATGAGCTTCATTAATTGGACAGGGGGGGATCTCATTATATCATGAATGTACTAAACTCCAATGTCACCATTGTCTCTATAAGTTCCTTCAAGTGTGCAGCGTTTTCATGATTAAGAGTTTGCGTGTGTCAGTGCTGTGATTAAAAGTGGATTAGCTTGTCTTGGTTTGACAGGAAGCAGCATGTCTGCCTGTTCTTAGAAACCTTTTTGCAATTTTTTATTTATTTTAAAGGTTTTTTTTTTTCTTCTTCTTTTTAGTCATCCAGTGAATGTCTCTCCGCCAGGAAATAATCCCTCAAATTAACGTCGAGACGTCACGTTCGCGTCTCCTAATTTAGGAAGTCGTCAGTGAGTTAAATGTAATTATAAGTGGCACATGTTATAAAACGAGTTTAAGAAAAAAAGAAGCTAAACAGCAGTAAATACGAACGAGCTGCTGCAGCTGTAACAAATCACACTGTTCTCCTTTAAACACAAATCAGGCTTTTACATGATAATATGATGTGTGGATATCGTATGTGTGGATACGAGCAGAGCTACAGCGTGTATAATTGACAGCATCGATTATACACGCTGTGTATAATGTGTGCATCTCTATTGTTTTACCGTCTGTTAAAGGATAGTTTCACATTTTTCCAAGTCTGTCCTGAAATAATAATCAGGAGCCCAAATGAACATTGACATGTTTTTTTTTTTTGCTGTAATCATTCTTCCTGTTCATACTGACCATTAGAAGATCCCTTCATAATGCACTTACAATGTTAGTGATTCCCTTCAATGCATTTGAAGGGAGTAATCCAATGATCAGTGTGCAATATTTGGGCACCTGACTGTTGTGTCAAGGCAGACTTAAAAAACTGTGAACCTGTCCTTTAACCCTCCTGTTGTCCTCGGGTCAAATTTGACCCGTTTTTATATCACAAATATAGATTTCTTTCATCTAATTGCCTGAAAATCACATGGATGGTTCCATATCACACACTTTGCAAGTAAAAGTAATGATCACTACTTTCATTGAAATTTAGGTGTTTTATTAAAATTTATAGCATCTGTGGACTTTTGTCCTCCCGGGTCAAAATTGACCCGGGAGAACAAAAGTTGCATGGTCGATGGGAAGACAAGTAAGTATCATCAGTTAACAGGACTGATTCTGTTGTTTGTCAGTCAGAGAAAGAGTTTTACACACGTGACATAAACAGTGGCATATACATGTGAAGCTGTGCGTGTTTGTAACATCTGGAAGACAGTAACCGTATCTATTATGCAAATGCACACACTGTTACATACATTTTAATGTGTGTAAGAGGTTAATGTCAGGGTTTTTAAAAAAAATATAAACATGAAATATATTTAAATCCTCTGTGTATAAATAGTTCCTCATCCGCTCACTGAGAGGACGGGCGCCAGGAATATCTGGCAGAAATATCGTCACGTGACACATCTCTATCGAAGATTCGCTCATTAGTTGCGGGTGAAGGTGCATGAAGATATCTTCCACATGTGAGGATTTACCACTTGTGACACACAGACACACACTGGCAAGCGCACAAATGACAGAGAGTTCAACCAATTATAATTTTAATTACTTTCCTTTTCAGGGTCATCATCATTTAGTAAATCTCATTATGTTCATATCCAGCTGGATGGATTAAAGCGAGTGAGCAGGTATTTTATGTCTGCTGCTAGCTGCTGAATAAACACCCACTTGGAATCACTTGTTTGAAAGCCTTGTTTAATTTCTTTACAGGGCGTTCTGGTCCCTTTTCACTCCTTCATTGGCTTTTTTTTCACAACAGTTGAGTTATTTTTGTGCTGGTCAGCACTGTTCTCTACTGCTGGCTGCACAGAGCAGACAGACTCACTTGTTTTCTCACCATGAGGCTCGACTTCCTCTCACTGAACACCGGGAGGAACCGGTCGGTCGTCGGATCTCGCGTCGAATCACCTGCAGTGACCCACGACCTTGAAACAGCAGGGACGTCCACACTCGGACATTTGACATCTCAACAAACAAGCAGCATTTTACAAAGTGTGTCGTTTCATTTCAAACAGTGTTACTTTTACATTTGTAAAAAGAAACATCATGAGCATCATCAGCATGACTCCGCGACCTCTGAGAAACAACGACAGGCTGTTTAAACACTGCAGCAAAACCAACATGACAGCAAAGAGGAAGAAGAGATGGAGATAAAGGAATAAAGTCAAGGAGATGTGAGGAGAGAGGGGTGAAGAGGAAAGGGGTATTAATGAAAGAGGAGTCCAGTTTGGAAGGAAAACGTGCAGCTCACTTGGTGTTCGATGTGTTCGAGTGCCAAACGCTCATCAATTCTCCAACTTGGACTCTCACTTCGACAGCACGGTGACACCGTTCACCGACCAACCTGGAAACCTCCCATATGCCGGATTCCCCCAGCAGCGCATGAACGCTGCATGATAGTTTTGGCTGAAATTAAAAGACAAAACTGTCCAATGGCAAAAATCCCAGGTACTGATGCATCGCCAGAATCAACTGATCAGCTCTCTCCTCTAAAAGTCTCTGTGGAGCTCTTGCTAAAAACAAACAGCAGAAAATTACTTTTCACAGATAACGATGTGTGTTGTGCCCCATTTTTCAGACAGAACTCGCAGTGTAAATGTGTCTGAATTTAACAAATGTTCAGCAGTGGAAACCGACTTATTGAAACTTCTAGAGGCCACTTTGTGTTGCAGTTTTAGTCGGACTTCAAATTAAATTATTTCTAAATACGAGGATGTATCGGTCTGCTAGAGGCCCTTGTCGTGCATGTGTACTTGTAAAAAGGTGATTAGAAACATGGTTACCCAAATACTTGGTAAAATAATTAGCCTTCTCCTGGAGAAATCTACCAGTTTCTCTAATCTGCTTGGAGAAATTTATCTTGCACTAACTTGCATCTAAGGTTTGTTCTAAAGCAGAAACCCCTCAGACAATGATCACCTTTTCATGATGTAGGGGTTTATGCCTCTTGTGACCCTGGGAGCTGTGTTCTTGGAGTTTTTTTTGGACTACAATGCTCTAATCAGGGAAACTGGGGCCCCCGTCTGGACCAGTTCTGAGTGAGGAACTTGCAAGCAAGTGCCCAGAGGCAGGGGCCTTAGCGTGCTGAACCCCAGTTGAGAAAGTATCCAACACGTTTAAGTTTTCAAGTCTCCCTTTGATGTCCCACTTACTTTCAGAGAGAGGTAAAATCGGCTGGAAGGTAGACGAGACAAGAGCACATACCTGGAACACACACAGAGCTGTAATCTCACAGGAACAGCATGTTCATGCTTGTCTGCACACCCAGATAAAACATATCCCCCCCCCCCCCAAAAAAATAGCAAAAAGAAATTTCAAATTGGCACATTTCCATCAATTGTGATGTTGAACCTAACAATACGTCGTGTGGTGTTTTTTATGCTGCAGTTTTTATTTTTTAGTTTGGATTTCCGTGGAGCAGAGGTCTGTAATGGAGATGAGAGCAGCGCTTTTGAAAAACAGTTTCTAGGATTTCTGTCAGCTTGTATTTAATCTGTTGTTCATCAGTGTGAAAACTAGTTCACCATTCAGACAAATACCAGTACTGAATACATTAAATACTGTTTAGAAAGTTGTTAACCACATTGGTAATGGAAAGACTGTGCAGTTTTTACACAGACACAGTGCAGTTGCTGCAGTACTCACACTATTATTTGCAACAATGCATAGTGCACTTTATGACAATTTCTGCTATTTGCAATATTTGCATTAATGTAGTTTACTTTATGATCTGTTGCTCAGTCAAGTCAGTATCACTGCTTTCTTTTTGCACAATACTAAGCTGTGCAATACTGTACTTTACACATACTGTGTATTGTGCTGTGCAATACTTGAACTTATTTAATTTAACTCTTTTTTTTTGTGAAGGGTGGACTAGCAAAATAAGAATCTCATTGCATGGTGTTTACTGTGCACCTGACAATAAACTTGAGTCTCTGGTTTCTATTTACTCTTACGTCTGGGCTGAGGAAGAGAAAAGGTGAATTATTAGTTGGGTGATGATTTAATTTTGGCTCCAATAAAGGTAATTAGGAGGAAAATTGTTTGATTTATGAAGTGTCAAACTCCAAACCGACAAAATATGTCTGTGTGAGGGCGGTTTAAATGATGATAAATTTACCTGCAAGCTGCTCTTTGCCTCTCTGAGCACAAGTAACTCTAATGGTGGCTTTATGGCTGTGCTGAAGCAAACCAAAGCATACAAGCATTATTCATTAAATTTCATAATTACCATAACCTGTATTTTCTGCCTCTTCTCTCATAAAGATGGCGATGCTTTTGACAGTGGTGTCAGCGGGGAAGCGGAGGGGCGAAGCAGCACAAACTGCAATGACAGCAGAGAGACAAAACATTTAAATGTGGTTTAAATATTCTTCAGCTGAAATGATAATTGGATGACAGAAATGCGTGTGAACAAATCCCAGTGAAAACCTCGGAGAGTTGGAGTCCCACGGTGATGACAAAACAGAACAATCATTTTCTTCCAGCTTGTGCCTCATTTTCACATATGAGTGATTGTCTCTCCGAAAGCTTTCTTTAAAACCAGAAAAGTTTAGCTGGAGGAACAATGTTTTTCTTCTTTTCTGTCCCATTAATTATCTTGCAACCCCTCGACTTGGCTCAATTATTGGTACCCAAAAATAAAAAAAGCAAAAAAGGCAACTGATAGATAGCTACAGATACAGAAGTGTGACAGGTTCAATGCAAAAACATGAAACACGAAACAGAGATTTATATGCAGGTGAGCTAGAAAACATTCATCCAAAATAAGTGCAATGTTAAAAACTAGAAAAATTGAAAAACTTTACCTTAAAGGAGCGGTTCACAATTATTCAAGTGTGTCTTAAAACAACAGTCAGGAGCCCAAATGAACATTGAAACATGTTTTTCTTGCTGTAATCATTCCTGCTGTTCATACTGACCATTAGAAGATCCCTTCATAATGACCTTACAATGTAAAGTCCTCCTTCTGTGCAAAAATGTATTTAAAAGTTTATCTGAAGCTCATATGAAGCTTCAGCATCAAAATGAGTCAAATCAAGTAGACATCTTTCAACGTTACAGTCTTTTTAGTGTCAAAGTTCCTCTTTTTGTTACTATACTTCCACCTGCAGCTCAACAGGGAAACACAAAGAGGGAATTTGGTGCTAAAAAGACTGTAAATGCGTCAGATATCCAGTTGATATGACTAACTCAGACTGCTGAAGCCTCAAATTATCTTCAGATAAACTTTTAAATATTTTTTTCTCCAAACGAGGACTGAGGACATTAATTACTGGGATTTGTGGAGACACAAATCATACAGTTTCTACACTCACCACTGAAGTTAAGCAGGGAAAACCAGCCTGAACTGATTGGCCAAAACAAAAACGAAACTTGATCTGTTTCTAATCTCAACACAGCTAACCCACAAACAGTAATGAGTCTTCCGCAGTTTAATTTAATTTCTGATGTTTCTAGTTACTTATCCTCTGGGTGACGGCAGCAGAGGACACTGAAGCCCTTTGTTGTGTTAATTAAATCTCAGCAAAACAACACAGATTACAAAATAGAATAGCTCAAAGCTTCAGAGGGAGAAAAGTGTTCCTGAGAAACCCTGTTTACTCTGTTTTTAGTCAAATAGTTTGTACATAATTGGCCAGAAAACATTTCACTGATGTACGGTTGATGATCCGTCAGTGTTATATTGATCTGAAAGATGAATCATCTTGTTGATTTAGTCTTCACCTTCTTTTCTTTCAGTTAACAGAAACGATCCAAATGTGAAACAATTAATTTGACGATGATGTTTCAAAATGCTCCACATAGCAGCTGTAATTCTTTCTAGTCGGTTAAAGGAATATTCCAACATTTTTGGAACATTTACTAAGCTGAAAATTGTGTGTTTGGGCTCATGTGATATGTGATATAAATTTTTCCTCTTCAGAGGTGTAAAATATGGAAATTCATACAAATATCTGCTCAGCAACACAAGAGTCTGCTATCTTTCACACAACTTCACTTTCTGTTTTCCTTCATCTCTCCTGCTGATTTATGTCTCAGCAGCTGCAGTCCGGTGTGATATGACTGAAGCAGCCAGTTATAATTAAGTAGGCCGTTCTATCATCTGCTTACAAAACAATCTTGTGAAAGGAGTTTAATAGTTTTACCAAAAACCTCCCTTTGATTTTTCATAAATCACTCAACCGCTAGTCTTTTTGCTAAGCTGACAAAATCAGGATATTTAAGTCATATTTTCTAAGTGTTTAATACTCTTCTACATCCACTCAGCAGCCAAAAAACACTTCAATTTGTGCTCCATTCCTTTCCAAACATGCACAACGCTGGTCAAAGCTCTTATTTAGCTGCACTTTATACAAATTAATAGAACTGTGGCTCATTTACATTTGTAGTTTCAGTAAATACCCTGCTAAATTAAAAAAAAATAATGTGGCAACACAATAGTCTGCGGCCCTCACTAATTTGCAACAAGCTTAGTAAATATCCCCCCGTATTGTCTTTGCAAGTAAGCTAATCACCAACACATTCAAGAATCAGCTGGGCTTTGTTCAGAGTGAGTTAAGCCTGATTTGGACCATTTCCACGATTTTTAAGATCTGAGACAAAAGCCGTCGAATCTAAGCTCGTGTCCGTCATGACGGGTCGTTTAGTTTGAGAACAACGTGAGCTCCGCCACGTGCTTCGAAAGTTTTCAGACGTTTGATCCTAAAAACAAGACGTGCTTGCGGTTGGAGTCTGAGACGGGAGACGAGCCGTGTCGTCCGATGAGAGCGCGACGAGAAACTGGAAGCAGGAAGAGACGGAGGCGGCGGACACATACGCAGTGACTTTTCACATCACAATCACTGACACCACTCACTATTATCTCAACACTATCACCAGAGAAGAACGTGGATTATTCAGCAAAATCTCTCTGTTTCCCTAACCATAAATATACCATTGTTGATATGCACGGATATTATAGGAAGTAAGAATTATACTAAAAAAGTGATGTCAGTATATTGATTTAAACTTTCTATCTTTTCACGGCTGCTTTAGAGCAGCGTCCACACATTTTCCCCAGAAAACTGACTTTCCCCAGTCGAAAGTTAAGATGGTTACCAAGGTGCTGAGTGATGCTCATGACCTTTTCATCCTTTAAAAACAGTCTTCATATATATAATTTCAAAAGGACACGGGTAAGATAAGCAGCCTTCATTCTTAACAAACATAACACTGACAAATGTGCTGCAGACTCGCTTGCTTGAAACTGATCCGTTGCAATGGTGAAGTGGAGTGTGTGTGTGTGTGTGTGTGTGTGTGTCATCTAGGAAATGAGTTTACATTGATGGATCACACTGCACAGTATCAAACACACTACACACACACACACACCGACGGAGGCTGCCTGCTTTGAAAGGCTTATTGAATGACAGGCTTCCCATTGCCGGGAGCAGACACACCACACCGTTAGATAAGGAGTGTGTGCTTTTTACATAAGCGTCACTGTATAATGCTATTTCCTCATGTGCATAGAAAGATGAGGAGTGTGTGTGTGTGTGTGCTTGTGTGTATGCGTATACTGTATGTGGGTGTTTCTGAAGATGAGAAACAGAAGAACAGGTTGCTGCTTTAATCATGTCAGCCACCTGAGAGAGAAAGTTACACAAGAAAAACAACAAAAAAAAGTTCCAATAACCCTTTGAAAATAAAAAAGTGAACAAGTATATTTGCTCTGGAAGGATGATGGTGATCAGCTCATGTGAATTCACCCATGTCATTTAACTTCTGACAGACTTTTTAGGTTTATGCGATGCATTGCACCACTTCATTCATTGAACAAAACACTCATACACAAATAGTATCGATATTAGGAGAGGAGGACATTTGTTGTCGTTTGTTAATGTTAAAAGTAAAGTTAGGCTTTGTTGTTTTAAAAAAAGAGTGAGAAAAAGAGAAGAAAGCATGCAAACCAGATGAGAGCATGAGCGAGAGAAGTAAAACTTTACTTTCTGATTGTTTCATGACGTTCTAATGCAGAAATAAATGACCATCAAACCCTCAGCAGATGGGTTACCATGGAGACAGACACTCTGAGGAGTTTTCAGTCTCTTTTTCTTCCTCTGCCTTTTCATGCATTGATTACATCTCTAACTCAAACATCAGAATCATACAACAATAAAGAACAACAGGATGACTTCAGTTGTAAAGCCTGAAACCAGAACAATGGAGACGCTTCAAAGGACGGATTCACAATTTTTCACATCCAAATGAACATTCACACAGTTTTTTCTTGTTGTGATCGTTCCTCCTCTTCATCCTGACCGTTAGAAGATCCCGAGGAAACACAAAGATGGAGTTTGATGCTAAAAAGACTGTTGTGAACTGATCCTTTAATGCCTACGGTGTTGGAATGAGATGTTCAACAATCACATATGGGTGTAATATTCTGTAATGAGCACATCATTTTTTAAGTGTCTTCACAAAGCTGAAAATAAGGTTTAATTTTCAAAATATGGAAATGTAAAACACATCTCAAGCACGGCTCTTTAGAGACAAGAGACTAAGCAGCTAAACAGGTGGTTCATCATCAGACTTTTCAGTTTTGTATGTTTAAGCATCAGTGATGAGATCAGATCTGACTCACCAGCGGATAAAATAAGTCTTATATCTGCTCTGAGTTTTTACATTCCTGGAGACGCAGCCTGTGTGAAGAAGAGGGCTGGTGGGATGGAGCGAGGTGAAGGTGAGATTTCCCTTAATGAAAAGGAGGAAGAGAGGAGATTCATTAAAAGACAGAGGGATGGAGCGGCTGCGGGAGAGGAGGTGGTAGGATGAGGAAGAGAAGAGAAGGGTGCTAATGAAGACAGGGAGGAGAAAATAATTTTCTAATTAACACTCCTCCAGTATGATCCCACCGGAGTTCTCTCTGCAGACATCTTGATACTTCTCTCCATCTCTCCGTCTATCCAAACCTCCATTCATCCCTCCTTCCCTTTGCTTCTTCACTTAATACAACTTTTCTCTTGAACCTTTAAGAGTTAAAGTTAGAGGGTTAAAGGTTAACATCTGTCCATCACAGTGATGGAAGAAGTATTCAGATGCTTTACTTAAACCTGCAGTGTGGAACATTTACATATGAATGAATGAACACCCTCTACATTCAAGCTGTTGCCAAACGAGTTCACACAATACTGATTAAGTTTATCACCACCAGGTAAATCTCTCTATATTTCACAGTATAGTAGCGTTTTTAAATCTGGTGTAGAGACTTCCTCCAGAACGATTAGCCAATTAGCCAAGCGGCTAACTTCTGGTTAGCCGCTTGGCTAATTTAATCGTACAGCTCTTCTAGACTTTCCAAATGTTATCAGACCGAATTGATCAAATTCTGATAGTGAAACGAATCATCTTGCAGGGGTTGAGTGAGTTTTTTTAAGTAATGAGAACTCAACAGGCTGCAGCGGTGGCAGCGGGTTGGTGGGGAGGGAATATGGAAGATGGAACCGTGTCTCGAGACCATTGAAGTTTGTGTCACAGTTTCAGTCTTGGTTTCAGAATCATTACACATCTATTATATACAGTTAGCTAGTTTAGTCCAGTGGTTCCCAACCTAGGGGTCGGGCCCCTCCAAAGGGTCAGCAGATAAATCTGAGGAGTCGTGAGATGATTAATGGGAGAGGAAAGAAGACAAAACAAAGTTCTGATACACAAATCTGTTTTCAGTTTTTGGACTTTTTCTCTAATCTTTGATTTTTGCTGAAATATTGGATCATTTGAACTTTTATTAAAATGCAACCACGAGAGAAGTTTAGAGGGAAAAATCACTATTTGGTGGAGCTGTTAACAACTCACAGACATCTGAAATGTGACCCCGACTACACACTGCTTTTTGTAAGACATCAAACCACTGGTTTCATTTTTAACAATGTGTTGTATTTTAAAAGCTTGTTATATTATCCATTGTGTCTAATAAATGTAGTGGAGTAGAAAGTACAATATTTCCCTCTGAAATGTAGTGGAGTGGAAGTATAAAGTAGCATCACATGGAAATACTCAAGTAAAGTACAAGTACCTCAAAATTATACTTAAGCAGTACTTGAGTAAATATACTTGTTGTTTCCCACTACTGATCCATCATCACATTTTAAAAGTCTTCTGTTTCCTCTTTCCTTCCTTATTCTGTCCCTAATCCCCCTCGTTTCTTCCTCTCTTCCCTCCTTCCTCCCTCCATCTCCCCCTCCTCCCATTTTTTCTTTCTGCCTTTTCATCTGTGTTCACTCCGTCCCCATCGCCCCCCCCCCTTTGCTCTCTCTCCTGTCTCCCTCTCTTTCTCCTCCAGGAGATGACAGGCTGAAGCAGGTTGTTATTAATCCAGTCTGTTCTCCCTGGGGTTTGTACAAGCAGACTGACATGAGAAGTCTCCAGGAGAAGGCAAACACTCTCTGCACTGACACACCAGGGAGGAGAGGCAGAGAGGAAGGGTGGAGAGGAGGAGTTAAGGAGGGGATAAAGGACCCCGAGTGATACAGGAGGGAAGGAGGTGAAGTAGGGATTAATTAGTGAGCAAGAGAAGGACAGGGTGACAGAGGGAAAGAATACATGAGGAAGAAATTAAAAACACCAACCTTGGCCAGACAGTAACACTGATATTGGATGATGCTGCCAAAAGGATTGAATTCAGTGGTGATGAATTTGCATTAAGCATGGTAACTACAGTATGATTAAGGTCAGGGAAAGATCTAACAAATAAACTAAAGGTATAGTTAAGGTTAATGTCCCTTTACACAGGGTGATTTTGTTCTGTCTGAGACCAAAATTGACAATTGTGAGAGAAACGTGGTGAAATCATCGGTCATCAATCCAAAACGATGTCCTGATGACCGATTTGGAGCTTCGGAGACCAAAGACAGACTGAAGCAGAACTCATAACTCAAATGTGACAGCTGCTATGACCCATGTCTAGACATCATGACATTTCGTAAGTGCGGTTTTTAAAATAAAGTTTAGGGAGAAAACACACTTGTTCTCCTTAAAACATCTCGCATGTTCAAACATCAGAGCTGCGGATGGATGACGAGCTGATGATGTGTCTCTGCGCTACGATTCACCACACGTTCATCTCGCAATCTGACAACTTCAAACTGATATCAGACACACAGATTGTGACCAAGATTTTATTATAGATGTCCTGCACAATGTGATGTGTAATAAACTTACACCATCATTCTCATTGCACAGTCTAAAGGCGCCTTTAGGTAACTAACACACTTTGTTGGTTGCTTTGCAGTTTGATGGGGAAGTAGAGGTAACTTTGCAAATGGATTGACTGGTAGCACAACCACAATGTAAATGGTTCAATCCCAGCTAGAGACATTTATATCATACCCAATCCCTTCCTCCCCCTGTTTCCTGTCTTCCTCTTCACTATCCCCTGTCCAATAAGAACAAAGCATTTGTGAACGTTGACCACGTTTAACATCCAACAGTATAAAAATAACAAAACCACAAAAAGCCATGAGACATGTCCCCGCGCCTCTATGGATTATACTTAGTTCAATAGATCAATTTAACCATTTTAAGCTGTAATTGAACGTTCCCATGTTCCTTCATGAGTTGAGTATCATGACCCCGAGTGCTGAAGCCATTTTAAATCCTCTCAATACTCAGTACACGTGCATGAATCCAAACAAAAAGATTTCTGTCCTTTGATCATGGAGAAACCATTTATTTCTCATCGCATCATCCCAGTATGACAAAACCATGGAGCTCTGGCAGAGCACAGTATCGGTAAAACTGAGCTCAGCGGAAGGCTTAAGGTATTGAATTCCTCATCTTTCGAAAAAAAAAAAAACCACAGACCTGTTTTTCCCCTGGTCTAAATAAAACGTCTGCATTTAGACGGCATACCACACAGTTGAAGCTTCTCCAGCTGAAAGGAGTGAGTGTAGCAAATATGGCTTTAAATGTCCTTGTTTTGCTCTGACACCTAAATAAAGGCATCTCCGTTTTGGATGAAAAGAAGCAGAGTACCTTGGTTTTCTTTCAAAATCAATTTAGATCTATTGCCTTCTGAAAACCCTTCAGATGTATATTGCAGTGTGTCAGAGCAGCGGAGTCATTTTACATCTTCACAGAATACATCCTGGCAGTTTCTGCTCTGAATCATAAACCCACTCCTCCTCTCCTCGCTTTCATTCGCTTTCCTGAGGTATTTTGAAAGCTCTTATTTTTCTCTCAAGAGAGACCACTGTCTCACCTGAACTTTGACTTCATTACTACTTGTTGCTCACAGTGTCGGTGCCAGAGCTGTAGATTTAAAACTTGGACTCAAGTCACACTTGCATCACAAAAATGAAGACATGAGGCTTGACATGGACTTGACCAGTGTGGGATTTTACATGACTTGAGTCTGGTAAAATCTAGTAAAATCCCCCAAAAAACAAAGAAACCCAAAAATAAATAAACAGCTACAGAAGGTCATACATAGCTACACACCATAAATATTTAATTATCAGGCCTCTGCACTGAAAAGATTTGATCTCAGTTACGTAAAAACACTTTTAACACACCTTTAAAAGGAAATACTCAGTTCAATACTTGACAATCAGAAACCTGAAACGCTTGCAACTGACTTGAAATTTGTCTGCGAAGACTTGATTCGAACTAGCCTCAAGGACCTGTGTCTTAATTTGAAACTTTTCTTAAAATTACATGAGACTTGACTTAGAATCGCCCAAAGATAGCCTGAGCATTGAGACCTGACTTGAGACTGGATGAGACTGGATCCAAGAATTCTTCAGACTTTACTTGGACTTGTCCTCATGAACTTGAGATCCGATTTGAGACTGATTTTGAAGGGACTTGAAGGTCTCTACCCTCAAAGACTTGACACTGGACTTCAGTCTCTTCTTAAAGAGGACATATTCTGCACCTTTCCAAGAAACCCTCCTTATTTATCTTATACTGGTCCTTTTTTACAGTCCCTCAGTTCAGCCTCTGTCTGAAACAGGCTGTTTTAGCTCCTGTCTCTTTAAGGCCCGCCTCCTGATGAGCCCACTCTGTTCTGATTGGCCAACTTTAGGAAGCTTCCTCCGGCTCTGCAGGCTACGTAAACAAACAGCAGTAGTAGGATTTCATTTCTTTTTCTTATTCTTTACTGGAAATATAAACTTCTCAAATACATCCATACATGTTGGAGCCGGAATCCAAAATATAAAAATGGACAATGTGAACAACCCATGGAGCAACCTTAGCGACAAAGGCCGCAGAACAGACAATCGTTTGTGATAATCTGATGTCATCACGAGGTGGAAGTAGAGGTATCTTTGCAAACAAAGCATTTAGAGTAGGTTGGATCCCTGGGATTTGACTTAAAGGCTGCATACGTTCACCTAAAGTTTTAGGTTTTGTTTAACGCCCGACATCATGACAGTATAAAAATAACAGAAAATCATAAAAAGCACGACATGTCCCCTTTAAATTACTTGACCTGACTGACTTGAATTGCCTTGAGATTTGAGATTTGACCTGAGGCCCGATTTGTCCCAAAATACCTAAAAACAGCTCCAGTCTGTGCTAGTTTGGTTGTGCAAGATATCTCAACCACAAATGTCCAGGTTACCATGACATTTGGTATGAGTGTTCAGCACATCTGCACATCTGGCACATCTGTACATGGTATTTTCCAAGAATTCTGATGGTTGGATTTTGAAATGAAGTGAATTTTTTTGAAGATACTGACAGTTATTTTGGTAGCTCTTCTTGTAGCATCACCATCAGACCAAAGCTACAGTAGATATGTGCATTTCAGCACTTGATTCCAACTGTTTTGACTGGATTAAGAACAGTATTTGTCAGGCCTGACCGGCACTGTAGGAGCTGCTACAGAGTCATCATCTGCATTTATGTAACACAGTGAAGTGTGTGGGCGTGTGTTTTGTTTCTTGGTTTTTCAATTTGTCACTTGTTGTTCTGTTTCTGTGGTTTGAAAATGTCTCACAGTTTTGTTTTGTTTTTTGCTTTGCTTGAAACCAGACAGACACCTAATCTATGAGGTGTCCAAATGCACCAATATCCTTTGGTATCATGTAGGACAAAACATCATTAAATGGAGTTTATTGTGAGACACATGTTTAAACACATGTTCAACCAATGGAAATGCTGTATTTCTGCAACCAGAATAAATATTTGATTCGTCTCTTTTTAAGCTCTTGTCTACTGGTTGAGTTAGACGGTCTCACAGCTCTTCGCTCCCATGGCTCCTCTGCCACTGACAAACAAAGGGAAATATATAGGACAGGTTAATGGGGTTCAGGTATGGCTTGTTGCCTTATCAGGCTCCCCCTGTCTTGCTGGACACAGGGGTTTTTGGTGTGAAGAGGAGACAATATGGGAAGAAAAATGAGGGTGAGAGAAAAACAGGCCACAGAGAGAAACAGCAAAATCATAGCTCTGTCAGTCTCTCAGTAACCACTGTTATTCAGTCCATATTTAGCTTTTACTGCAGCCCCTCACTCACTCGACAATAACTTTATATTTTGTTGGTGGAAAATGGCTCCACATCATCTTCTGCATTCACTTAAAAAGAATTGTCTCCTGAAGTCTTTTGAAAAATCCCAAACAAGAAGCGTTTGAAGCCGAGCGTGAGCCTTAAGGATGTTTCTTTGTACTGTAAATGCGGTAGGAAGGAGGGAAACGGCACAGCAAAGCAGCTCATTTGTAACTTCAAACTTCGCTGTAGAGAGCCAATTTATGTCCTGATATTATTCATAAGAACATTTTAATAAGCTTTTGTAATTTTGTTAGAGGTGCAAATGAGAAAGTCTGGATTCCAAATTGAGAAATCCCAGCGTTTGAACAATGTAACACACAAGAACAATAAACAGGTTTTTTTTGTTTGTTAATCAGATTCTTTATCAAATATCACCTGAAGGGCACCTGAAACTGTATATATATCAGTTTATAATCACACACATGCATATCCATCAAAACACACACCCTGAAACAGGTGAAAGACATTTTATTAAAAACATTTAAGATCACACACACAATGGCCTGTTTAGTTGTGTAATAGACCTTTTTGACATCAGACATTTAGATTTGTCGTAGTAGATTCAAGATTCAAAATCCAAAGACTTTCAACAACTTTCTTGTCATCCGCACAGAGCAACAAGTTACACCATTGCACACTTTTCAGTCTCTCTGCATTGCTGTTAAAGTATATTAAAAGGGAGAAATATAATAACAGTATCAGTTATATACAAAAATACAATAAATGCATAATAATGAAGGTGTACACATTTGTATGTGCAAAAAAGAGTGAACTGTGCAAACTAGGCGTGATAAAAGTCTTATGGTCTTGCCTCAACAACATTGTCTGGTAAAATGCTGCATTTGCCAATTACTTTGTATCGTGTATGCTGTATTTAGTTTTAGTTTTGGCATCTAGTAAGTCTTCCAACTCATGGCTCAGTTACTCAAACTGGACTTCCTTTTTCATATTTTATTATTTTTGTTATTCATGCTTTGTTTTTAGCAGTTCTGTTTTCAGACTGAAAGCCTGAAAGCTGAAAATACTTCAATTTATCCTTTAAGAAGAGAAGAATGGAAAAAATACACAAACATAGTTAAGGATGGAAAATAACTCCACAAATAACATGTAAAAACCAAAAACACAGACACACGACACTGTTGATCAGGACAAGAGAGATATATTAAGATGGAGGATGGAATAAGAGAAGGGAGGGGAAAACAACAAATAGAGAAAAAAGAGGAGGAAGAGAAGGACAGAGTTGGGAGGGGGAAGATGAGGAAAAGTGAGACTGAGTAGGATGGAGAGAGGGAGACAGATAAGAGGTGAAAAAGAGATGTGAGGAATACAGCTTCAGGCCATGTAGGCGGAGAGCAAATGTTAATTTATGGTGTGCTCCGTGCCCAAGTATCTCTCATAAGAGGCAAGCTGGTGCAGATTAGTAGATATTCAGTGACAAAAGGGATATAAGATGTATAAAAGAAAAGTTTCCATTCTAAATAGCAAACTTGTGAAAAATTAGGACACTTTTTAAGACTAGAGAAGCTTTTCATCCTCTTTTGTTTAAGCCCAATTTGTAGGTTTCCCTCCTCTGCCTTTCTTAAAATAGACCTTTTGACATTATTCAGATTTCTTGAATTCATTGTCTGGTTTCCTGTGCTGGTAATGGATTCAGAGGGTTTAATGTCAGAATCACACTGTTTTAAAAACACCTCAATTGCAAAAAGGGCTTTGATAGGTGATGTAGGAGAAAAGCCCTTAAAGAAATAGTTCTGCATTTTTGGATATTTGCTTTCTTTCTGAAACTGAGATGGGATCAATATCAGTCTAATGTTTCTGTGTTAATTACAGAGCTGTAGTCAGGATGTCATTAACCTAGCTTAGCATAAAGACTGAAAGCAGAGGGAAACAGCTAGCTTGGCACTGTCCAATGAAAAAGAATAACCGTAAAGCTGTCAGTCCTTCACGCTGTATCTTATCCCATAAAACAGGTCAGATATTTGCTAAAAATGTAGGCACAAGCTGAACACAAGCAGCAGATGTGAACGAATGACAGTTTAAAGACATGGAGTCAGAGCACTGCCTTGTTGCTTAAGTGCAGAAGATCAATAGTGCAGATTGAGAACAGTTTTGGTTTTGGTCAATTTACAGGTACAATGGTACCAAATACTATGACAACAAGTGGCACACAGTCACTGCACCTTCCTCTTGTTCACCAAGAAGTAGTTCTAAAAATACTAATATATAATAAATTCAAGTTGTAATTTTTACATTTGTTTGAGTACAGGAGTTTTCCCTCTGTGACTTGGATGTAAACAAGCTACAGATGATTAGATTTGCAAGTGCAGTTCTCATTTCCTCTGGCTAAAGCTTTCATCTCTTAAAAACTATCAAGACTACATTTAAGACTATAACTGAAATAATACAGAGTGATGCAGAGCAGAGTTTAATGACAGAGAGAATGTGAGGGAGATGCTTGGACAAGCTGAAACATGGATGAGAGCCTTGGAGAAGACTGGCCTGCCAGGAGGATTCAAAGTCTGAGCTACCAGCATGGAGTCCTCCTGAGACTCCTTTGGCTGCTGCTCATGTATGAAATGCCCTTAATAATGGTCGAGACTTTGGAGAATAGCATTAGTAATAGCTCCTTGAGGGGGTGGCTGTCAATCCCCAAGAGTTTTCCCTCCATCGGCTTGTACAGCTCTGGAAGCAAACTCCAGCTGCTGATAACATCAGTTGTGGAGGAATACAAGGTATCCAAGGCTCGGCAAGTCATGATGCCGAATGTGACAGCAGTGACAAAAGGGTTTGCCAGGCAGGCATCATCATTCAAACCGGAAGAAGTGGTCAGCAAACAAAGCTTTTGGTAGATACAGAGGCGAGATTACGCCATGCAGACATTGTAGGAACAGTCAACTAGGGCAGACTGGGACTGAGCATCATACCTAGGGCAAGATGGAAGGATGCAATTGCTAAGGATCACCGCAGCCTAGTCCAGAAAGAGCTCCAGGTGGTGGAGGAAGAGGGCAGTCAAACCAGGGCAGAGTCCATGAAGCAGCAACATAGCTGGACACACCGGGATGGTGTCCAAGGAAGATCTTTTTGGTGGAAAGATGTGTGGAACATGGAGGAGAGTCGAATCAAATTTCTCCTATGCTCCACTTACGATGTCTTACCCACACCAACAAATCTCCATCAGTGGGGGTTGGTGGAGAACCCGAGCTGCACCCTTTGTGGAAGACCAGCAAGCCTTGAACACATACTATCAACCTGCCAGACAAGCCATGCTGATGGGAGTTCAGGTGGAGGCATGATCAGATCCTGGCTGAAGTGGCTGCAGACCTGGAAGAGGAGAGAAGGAAGAAGAGCAATAACATCAAAACCAAAGAGCTCTGCTTCATCACGTTTGACAAACCAGGGGAAAGCTCCTCCAGATCATCCACCAACAGCTGCAGACTGGGAGATGAGAGTGGAGATTACCAGCTCAATGCTCAGGCCAGATACAGTTCTATGATCTAGAGCAACCAAACGAGTGGTGCTCCTTGAGCCGACTGTGCCATGGAAGGAGAGGATGGAGGAGGCCAATGAAAGAAAACTCGGGAACTACCAAGCACTCATCCTTGAATGCCAACAGTGGGGATGGCAGGAATGGAGTCTCCCAGTGGAAGTAGGCTACAGAGGATTTCCAGGGCAGTCACTCTGGAGAGCCTTTTCCATCCTGGGGCTCAGAGGACCAACCCAAAAGAAGGTTGTGGCTAACAAGCAAACAGAGTCAGCATCCAAGTGGCTATGGCTGAAGCACCATGAGAGAGTTGAGTGGATGTGGGGCTTGAGGAGCCGAGGAGGATGCCCCAGGATGCTGGAGTTTTCTGTTGAGCCTTCCAGGGGTGTTGTGGGCTCAAACTGACGAAACAACTGAGAAAGAGGATGCCCACCTGACGACCCAATGAGAGTTTCCAGGGCCCACACTACAATCGTCTGTCAAAAAGTGGACTTGTGAAGGTGCAATTGCTCGCCATCCATCTCATGCAAAACACAAGGAACCTCTCTCTTTCATTTTGATTAATTTTGATTTTTTGGATAGACTACAATTCGTCATACATTGCTGCCTTTTAATAAATGTTCTGTTACATAAAAATGTCTTTTGCCTTATCTTCTTTTGTGTCAGGTGTTTTAGTGGCTCTCCATCTTTAAGTGTAAAACAGAGCTGATCCTTTTTAGATCACAAAGATTAGAGACATATTGTTATTTACAGTACATGTCTGCAATTTGCAGTAGTTTTTAGAAATTCTGAAATGTAGAAAACTTCTAAGTAGTTCACAGTAAACTCAATAAAAGTTCGCAGGGCCCACACTACAAAGCTCTGTCAAGAGGTGGACTCGTGAAGGTGTGATTGCTTGCCATCCATCTCATGCAAAATGCAGGGAACCTCTCTGTCGATGAGATGGTAGCGATTAATCTATTGTATTGCAGATATAAATAAGAGATTTTGTGGTGTACAAATGACCTTTTCTGAAATCATAATTGTGATATTAAAGTGATTAACCGTCCGTTCTTTTTATCCAGATTTTATCAGCAGCTTAACAACCAACATCGCCTTCCGTCTGCTGTCAGGGGAAATTAAAGAGACAAAAGTTCTGCTTTTGTGTTTCTGACTTTCCCTTTTCAGTTTTAATGACAGATTCAGAGCACGAAAGAGCTGACAGGTTCTGCAGTGAGGAGAGAAACTCCTGCTGAGAGAGGCCACAGGGTATGTGTGTTAGCTGCAAACACACAAATAGATGTAGACACACAACAACATATACTACACACACACACACACACACACTTGATCTCAGATGTGTCTGTTTCTGACTTGCTTTCTAACTTTTTATCTCTTCGTCTCTTCCTCAGAACTAATTAATCTTTGTCTTCAGATGTGTGCGATAGTGCTGATTCTCGCTGCTCTGCTGATATTAGAAAAACTGCACCTGATTAGCATATTATAAGCAAGCTGCTACCAGACAATCAGCTATAATAGATGTCTACCGCTCTGAAGACACAGAGATCTGCCTGGGAAAAACTTCTGCAGACTGAGCAGAAATCCTTGACAGGTGTCGGATGTGAGATGGAAGAAAATCGCAACATGAAATATTTTAATTAAAGCAAGAGTGTAAGATTAACAAATCGTATGTTTCTGCTTACAGCAAAACTGTCAGAGGCAAAGATCAGTAGTAAGAAGGAATAAAACAGAAAGAAAGAGAGAGTCATTAAGAGAGAAATAATAGCAGCTAAACAGACAAAAGATAAAAGAGAAATAAAAACAGACAGCATGTTTCAGGCCCAGAGGAAGCTTTAGCGCTTGCTGGCTCAGAAACTACACGAAACCTCGTGCAGAACAAAAGAGAACAAAAAACCTCGACTTCAGTGACGCAGTGTTGGATCACCATTTTGTAGCTTTCACCATAACTTTACTGATGTCTCATCTGTGAAGATCTTAAAACTGAAATAACTGATTTTTTGGCCACTTGGGGAAGGCAGGAACAAGCTGTGAACACAACACTGACATATCATCACCTTTTAAAACATCATGTTAGTAGGGTTGTTGTGTTGTCGTGCACACAGGAGCATATTTTCGCTGAGGGGTGTTGCACAGTAGAAATCTGCGCACGAGTTTGTATGTGCATGTGCTTACACACTTTGCTTCCATCCATTTGCAATAACCAGCGTTACAAGTTACTTTCACTCCCTGTTGACAACCTAAGTGACCGTCATAAACAACAATGGAATATCTACATTACACTTTAATATTAAATATCAAAAGCAGATTAGCATCCCCCATTTATCAGCATAGGCACATGCTGATAAATGGGTATGTACACTGTACATACATCCCTGTTATGTTTAGCTCCTTGGCGGAACAATGTTGCAGTTCAGATGACGTATAGGGGTGGATGGAGGCAACAAGAGACCGCTGTTCGTTTCCTGTTTCCAACCCCAAATCGGGACAGTGTTTTAGAAAGCATAACTACGATCATCCCCTAACCTTAACCCTGTGGTTATTATTGTAGCCATGACTATGAAGGTGGCCCACACCACATGTTTCTCTAACCTTAACAAAGTGATCATTTGAACCCAAACCATGATCTTTCTCTAAACCTAACCAAGTGGTTTTGTGCTTAAACCTAACCAGACCTTAACCACAGCGTTGTCGCATCATAAATCATCATTATTTTTTAACAGTGATATGTAACGGTTTTGGAAAGCACAGACAAGAGACGTTGTCCTGCTGATTACTACCAATAGGGGCACTGGATTAGAAAACACTCATGTGTCGTTCTGGAGTCACGTGGTCAAACAACGTATCTGGTATTTTATTTGGAGGACCTCTTGAAAACCAAACTAATGGAAGGAGTTTTGACACTGAAGCAGTGTGGACTTTGTCTTTCTGTTCTCTGCTGTGCTGTGTTAAGATTTGGGTTTGTGTTGAAATCACAGATGAACAGCCTCACGCATTGCTGTTCTCTGATTCACCAACTTGTTATGGAAGCAACCCAGATGGCAAAAATTGCTGTGGCCCAGATCTGGCTCACACCTGGCACTTTCGGCACTTTCATCCGGCCCACATACCTGAAACAGTTTCCCAGATCTGGGTCACAAACAAGCCGTAAGTCAACCAAGAAAAACCAAATTAAACAAGAACCCGGCCCATATCCAGAATAGACATACCTGAGAGCACTGCGTCTTTACCAGAAAAGGCCCACATTTGATTAGGGATATTTGGGCCATATTTGCTATTTTACCTGTGGACCATTTCAGGCTCGCATCCATTACGTCTGGGCCAGAAGAAGGCCAGCAGTGCTGCATCATTGCCTGAAGTGGCCCACTTCTGTATACTATCTGTGTGTTAATCTCAGAAGCTATGGAAAAAGGAATGTTAAGATAGAGAAGGAGACATGTGAGGAGAGAGAAGACCAGTAAGGACAAGAAAAAAAAGCGAGAGACACTCTTTAAATACAGCGGTTCATTTTTAATTGCACTCAAGGCTCACAGACATCAATAAATACTAAATCTAAGCACCAAGGACACAATGATAGACAAAAATAAAAAGACCAAGAATCAAAGAAAGGAGTCGAGAGCCACTTAGAGATGCAGAAATTATCATTTTGTTATCTGTTTTTCATACCAATAATAACATTGCTTACCATCCAAGGACAAACAGACCTCTACGGAAGCCCTGAGGGGATGAAGTGGAGAAAAAAAAGCAAAGTAAACTCTGCTTTTTCGAAAGTTAATAGAATCATGCAATTTTTGTATTTGCACAAAAGTGGATGTGGCCCCTTCAGACCATCACCCTGACAAGGACAGTGCATGATTGTGATTAACACTGACTGGCTGAATGTTATCTCTAGAACACCTCCCGAAGCATAATGTTTTAATGATGACAGCTTGGAAATCAATGCAGTTATGACCCAGAGCATATTATTCCACCGAGGCTGAATTAAATGAATATTCTAAAAGAAAAAGATAACATTTTCTCTCTTCTACATCTGGATTTGCATCAAGAAAGTGAAGTAGTTCATATCAAAAATACATAAAAAGTTAAAATTGATCTAAATTACAATGTTAAACCTGCATTAACTGATGTTTTGTCCAATAGTTTTCAGCAGAAACAACACAACACTTGACATATCATCGGTTTTTAAGTCAATATGTTGAACTTTTAGCTCTGTTGTTGCTTTCTACCAACTCCTGAGAGAAATATCTGGCTCTTTAGCTGCTAAATGCTCCACTATGTTCACCAGCTAGTCTACAGCTAACTGTGTCTGCTTGCCGTTTGATGCTGAGCTGCCTGCTGTGGCCAAAAACAACGCTGTGAGAGCGCTGAGAGTGAACCAAAACAGTAAAGTTGCAGCCGGACAACTAAACAATAAGCTGTAACTCGCTATAAAGCTCGAGCCACAATCAACACATTACACGCTGACAACTCAGACATTGCTATGATCAAAAATATTGATTATAACCACCCTAAGAAATCTTTTAACAAAAGGAACTTTCACCAAATCTTCCAACACTTTTTGTTTGTTGTGATATCCTGCTAATAAACAGGCAGGACTGAAAATATGTCCTTCTTTCAGTCAGACGCTTGTGTAAAGGAGCGTGATCAGCAACATAAACAGTGATGTCAGTTTATAATGTTCATGCTGTACACATAATGTATGACCCAAACCCTTAATTTAGTGGTTTCAGGTGCCTTCATTCGCCTGTTTTGGACAGACTGACAAGGGATCTAATGTATAGCATCATTTAGATATGATTAGTTTTATTTTAACATCAGATTATTAGGTGTTGTGTCTCAGGTGAGATTTTAATTAATTCAAAGTCAACCATGCACAGCTTGCAACAAATATGACTCTTGTATTATTTCTGCATTTGATTACATTACTGTAAACATAACCGATCATTGAGTTTTATTATCTTGGGCTCCAGATTTGCTGGAGTGTTTGCTGGCTGTGTTGACTCTCAAAGTATGAGATATCAAAACATTTGCATGTACTGGTTGTAATTACCACCAGGGAACTCATATTTATCTGAAATCCACATGACATGAACGTGACATGAATCAACTCTTTTTCTCTGCAGCCAGACCGTCAGTGGACCGGGATCAGTAAGCTGCAGTGTTTACAGGATGGAGCAGCTTCACACTTTGTCATGGCTAAACAATAAATTGTCCCCTTGTGTGCAGCATTCAACGAAGCTCAAAAACAAGAGGCATCAGCTTCGACGAGTCTCCCTTACCGTCTCTGGAACCGGTACACATGGCGGCAGAACAAAGTGAAAGCAGCAGGAGGATGAAAATGATTTCCCCATGAAAAGAAATAGCGACCTTTTGTTTATTATACATACAAAAGTTGGTTATTCAGCACATAAATGAACAAGCCAAGCTGTAGATGTCTGTCATGGGGACTCACATTTGTGCTCATCTGACAAACTGTTAGGAGACGTGGTTAAAAAAAAACATCACAGGGCAACCTGGTGAGACTGACGTGTTGGGAGCGACTTCAGTCATTTTGAATTTGAAAGCTGGTTTATTGTGTTTATGCAAAGAGCAGGCGTCTATAGTGAGTTAGTTAGCTGTGTCCAGAACATACAGGTGCCAATGAGGACTTACAAGACACTAGGGGTGGCATGGTACACAAAATTCATGTTTTGGTAGGTATCTCATGTCACGTCCTGCCTGGACTTTGTCTGTTATTTTTGGACTCTTTGTGTATTTTGATCTCTTGAGTTTTCAGTGTTGCATTTATGTTGCCTGGTTTTGTTTTTTTCTGTTTCCCTTGTGTGTTTTCTCCTGTGTTTATGTGCATCTCCTCTCACCTGCCCTGCATCACCCTGGTTAGCCCAGCCCTGCTCCTATAGTCTAGTGTCTTCCCCAGTTTATCTGCCCCCAGTCTGCCCGTGTGTTGTGTCACCTGTTGTCTGTTTACTTTAGTTCCTGTTTTATTTTGAAATATTTTCTCCTTGTGTCTTGTCACCTTTACTTCCTGTGTTTGATTGCCTCATGTGTTTCACCTGTGTCTCATTTCCCTCACCTGTGTCTAGTTTGTGATCACCCTGTGTATTTATAGTCCAGTTTTCAGTTCGGTCTTTGTCAAGTCGTCTGCTTTCACACTGTGTTTGTTCCTGTGGTCGTTGTCGTGGTCGTGGTCGTGGTCGTGGTCGTGGTCGTGGTCGTGGTCGTGGTCGTGGTCGTGGTCGTGGTCGTGGTCGTGGTCGTGGTCGTTCTTGTTCTTCATGACATCTCAGTTTGGGGTCATAGTTTCGGATGATTTTGGTATAGCAGGAAAAAAAAAGAAAGGAAGAAAATAACATTTTGGTCCCTTTTTATTTAAAAAAATGTAAACATGCAACAACGACTCATTGTCCAAATCACTATCACTTAAACAGTTTAATTGTGCTGCAGGAAAACAACCTTTCTTGTAAGGAGTCAGGACACCTGCTGACAGCTGTTTTATGATGATTTATTGTCTCTCAGAACTGTTTCATAAGACGTCCTGTCCAACCACGTCAGAAATCAAATGTGTTTATAGTCGCTCCGAATAGCTTCACTCAAAGGTGGAGCATTACAGTATTGAGCAACTGTCTTATTTTTATTTGTTTCTATATTTCTATCTTTTCTATTTTCTGTTAAAATGTGTAATCTTCTACGCTGTTTCTTTTAATCCTTTGCTGCTGTTAGGAAGCCCAAAATCACCAATATGTTGGAATGCATTTACAGTAACAACAGTTTAGTTCAGGAGCTGATTTTCTTATTTCCTCTCTCTTATTATCCTCTTATTCCCTCTGGTGATATCATCTTGTTTATATCTATCATTCTGGAGAAAAGGCTGCATGTTCTTTTGCCCAGCTGTCTCCTCACACCTCTCCTCTGATTCAGAAGAACTGGTCCAAATGTGTTTCCGACCAGGTGGGAATCCTTTCCAGTTAACCAGGATGCTTCTAACATTGAGCCATCAGAGTTTATATAAAGTGTTGCTTGTTGTTTGCCATCTGACAAATATCTGTTAATAAACACAAATATTCTTCTACAGCCTACTACTGGGTTTCTTTCTAGTGGTCCATTTGTCAGTATCATCTTGCCTCCCCCTGCTTGACTTGTCAAATCTTTTATGTGTCACACTTTTATGCTGTAAACTGAGCTGTTTGTTGTTTCTGGATGCAGCTCACTTGCTGCTGTTTCAGCAAATCCGTGATACATTTTGCCTCCCTGCTGTTCATCCTGCTCGCTCATTATCCTCTACATTGAGCCCTGGCAGGATACCCAGGAGGCTACCTGTGGCTGTTAGGTTTACTTAAAAGGGACACTGCACACTAAAAAGTTAAGGCTAATTTCATCTGATGCCTCTGGTCAGATGTTAATAACACCCTAAAAATCAAATAATTCATTTCTTACAAAGTTAAGAATTGAGCAAGGACACTTTAATAAATATCCTTCTGAAAATCACATGAATGTGCAAAATTAAATATAAATGGGCACTGTGAGATCAGACTTTACAGTATTTTACTGTATTTTTGAAAAACAGTACACTACTGTTAGAATTTGGCTGTATTTTTACAGCAGTTTATTACAGTGCACAGAAATGAGTGCTGAGTAACAAAACCGGAGTCAAAATAAATAAAACTCTAAGTCCTTGGATGACAATTTGGCAAAAAACCCAGCTCATCTGCTCTGAAGACATGTTGAATGATGACTTTCAGGAAGTGATTTTCCTCTTTCCAAATTGGATATATATCACTGGAGTGGAGGTTAAGTGGGTATTATGGTACACATTGTGTTCAGTGTTGCATGAGATGTGTATGTGTGGTGTGTGTGCATGTGTGTGTGTGTGTGTGTGTGTGTAGCTGAGAGGTACTGAGGAGGTGAAACAAAGAGCTTTCTTATCACCATGAAACACTCCTCTGCCTCTCCTTCCCTTCCCTCTCTGTGTGTCTCACACACACACACACACATACACAACATGATACTCGTACACATTCACACTCAAACCCGCACAGACTGTGGATGCAAATAACCTGGACACACAGCGCACACACATGCAGGTGTAGACACTGAAAAGAAAAAAACAAACATGTGAGATCACATGTATGCACACACACAGTGTCTCAGAAACACACAAATACGCACAAATAAACACTTACAGACTATTGTGGGAGTGTAAAAATGTGTCTGATTAGTTAATAATTGCTTTTCCCCTGAAGTAGAAGTAAAAATAGCTCCAGTAAACAGCAGTGTTTGTGAATGTGTGTGTGTGTGTGTGTTTTTCTTTATGTGTATTCAGTTCAGAAAGTAAGTATTTGGACAGTTATACATGTTTTGTTCTTCAGGCTACTACATTAAAGTTATTTTTTTCTCCACACTTTTTCCTCTTCATCCATCATTTTGACAGAGTTTGATTTTTGTTTTATCAGTCCACATAACTCTACTGGTTTCTTTGTGTATGTGTTTTTGTGAACTGCAGCCTGCCTTGCCGTCTTTGAAGCTTACCAGGGGTTTTGCATCTGGTGGTCTACTCTTGATTATTGATAACATGTACGCCTAAATCCTGGAGAACATTCTGGACTTGCTGTGCAGTCAGAAAGGGATTTTTCTTCACCATGCAAATGATTTTCCACTCATCCACGAGACCATTTTCTAGTTTTCCTGTATACACCTGCTTTTTTTTACAGTGTATGATTGTATGATTTCGGTGACTGTTGATTTTGGCAAACCAGCTACCTGGACAGATATCACCTCAATCTAACTGGCAACTTTCAATCAACTCTGAGCCATGTGTTGAAACAAAACACAGCTGCCCAACAAACATTTAGTAGCCAAGTGACCAATTACTTATGAACCCCTAAACTTTGGGCACTGTGTGTTAAAATGACTCTATCTACCACACAGTTCTGTCTATAATGATGTAAACCTGCTCAAATTGAAGCTGAGACTTGGCACTTCAATGCAGTATCTACTTTTTTATTTCAAATTGAATGTGTTGGAGCACAGAGCCTGAAGAACAAAACATGTGTAACTGCCCAAATACTTACTGTACTGTGTGTGTGAAAAGATCCATGTGTAAATTTGTGCACACGCTTTATCAACCGTGTTCTCAGATTCATAATTCATGCCCACAGATTCGTAAACCGTGCCCACGGCTTTCTAAACCTTGCCTTCAGATTTGCAATACATGCGCTCAAACGACTTTTTTCTTCAGACAAGGACCTTCATGCATGGTGCATTTTGATGGCGACCGCATCCGCCAAGTAAGTCCAATTTATCTAGATTCAAGGGCAGATTTAATGCTATGTCATTTTGTGCACCGGACGTTTCACAGCTTTCATTGTGTAACATTTATTGTGCTTTTCACTCCAGAACCAACCTTTAAGTTTGAGGCTAGCGGAGAAGCAGCTAACATTAGCTTCCCAGGCTTACTTGTGAGCCAAACTTTCATAAGAGATTTACATTTGTGGTGCGACTGCTTAAGGTAGATTTAATGCTGTATTGCGTTGCGCATTGGACGTTTCACAGCTTTCATTGTGTATTTCGCACCTCATTTGGATATATGCTCATCTAGGTCTTTGTGAAAAGTCTACATTTATAGTAGGAATGAGTTAAATGGACCCTCTTCAGTCATATATGTAAGGATTCAGCCTGTTCTCACTTCCAACTCGTCACATATCGAAGCTTGGTCAGGACCCCGTGGCGTCACTTTTTAACACACTGGGTACCCCTTTAGTTCCCACAACGTCTGAAATAGACGCCATGAGACTGATGACGTCTATATAAGGTGACAAATTTCAGCCTGGTCGCCAGAATAAAACGTTGGTATTGTACATTTCTGCAAACCACAGATCTGTTGAATATGTATATTTCAACACCTGTAATACGGAGCATATTAACATTTCAACAATACGTATCATATCAATATTTCTGAAGTGACGTACTTCACATGACATCAATATAAGCTGACTTTCTCATTAGATTAGGAGGTGGAGGGATTGGTGGATGGCTTGCAATGTTGTTGGCAGAAAGTTGGAAATCAGCAAAGAGTCAGCACAGAGCATGGTTCGAGACCACCGAGCCGTTTTTATTTTATTTTTTATTTTAACCCAAACCATGACCTTTCCCTAACCCTAACCAAGTGGCTTTTGTGCCTAAACCTAACCAGACCTTAACCACTGCATTGCAACATCATAAAATAATAATAATGACACTAAAGGGGTACCTAGTGCATCAAAAAGTGACGCTATGGGATCCCAACCAAGCTTCAATATGTGTCAAGCTCGGAGTGAGAACGTGTTGAAGGATTAGAGGTGTTTTGACATGCATTGATGGTTTATTAAGATCTAGTTTGGTCTTGGTGTTCACAAATGTGTGTATTACCAGCAGTGTGTATGTGCATGTAGACTACAAAGTAAAGAAATGTTCTAAATAATATAATAAATGTCATGTGTCCCTGTTTGACAGGTGTGGGACCTCTGATGCATAAACTCATCCTATGACTGTACCAGCATAACCTGGAAACAGCCAGAGGGAAGAAGAGAGTAGAGTCCATCATTTAGACAGTGACACATTTAGGTTGTTTTGGCTCTGGTATATTTGATTAGAAATGAAACAATGACTGAAACGAATGTGCTGATTTGGTTTTAAGTAGGTTTATTGTGTTGACATCCATACTGGGTGAACAGTGAAGCAACTGTACCCCCTTTTTTTAGGTAGTCTGCCAATTTTAGGACAATGCAGGAGGAGGACAATCCTAAATATACAGCAAATGCAGCCAGTTTTTTATGACCCAGCAATGGGATGTTCTTGACCGTCATTGTCATTCACCTGACCTGAGTCAGTCAGGTGTGTCATCCGCCGAAAATCAGACCGAAGGCAAAAGTTCAGGCAAAAGTGCAGTTCAGGTCTGGTGTTGATCCTCTGGGATCACAGACTTCAGACAGTCAATGACAGTGAAAACAGTTTGACACCAAATATTATATATCACAACTAAAGTTTGTTTTAATTGGTCAAATGATCTTTTGGTCCACTAAAATTAGAGGACTTTAGTTACAAATAAAAACAGTGTATTGCAGTATATCAGCTCCACTGTAATTATGTTTTACAGCACAATTGCTTTACTATAATTGTTTCTCAGTAACATAAATATTAATATTTTGGTGTATTACTGCATATTTAAACACAGGTTAACTGAATTTAACAGTACTACAAGTCTTTTCAGAATATTTGGCTATAAAGTGAATTAAATTTCATAAGAGTTTGTCTGAAGACAATTAATAAAACAGGTATTTATTGTTAAAAGACTTGTATGAATTCAATCCATTCATCCAAGTATATAATATATATAAAGTTGGAGAAAGTCCTCGTATGTTTCGAATGCAGACAGTACAACCCTCACACAACAGGACCAGCTCTTTCTTCTTCTTCTTGTCTCACCACTTGCTCTCTCTCTTGTGATTACAAGTTGATTAATGAACGTCACTACGACTGTCATCATCTTCATCCACAATGGGATCCATCTTGTGGTAGCTGAGCTGTAAAGAAATAGAGGTACAATGTGAGGGGGGATGGCCTGGGCCAACTTAAGTGACAAGTGTCCAAATACATAAATGCAGTAGGAGGAATAACAGCATGAAGTTCCAGCGCTGGTAACTGTAATAGCTGTATTTTAAAACAGTTGTGGCCGGTTTCACTGACAGACCTTAGTTTAAACCATGAGTTGGCTTTAATGTGGACTAGATAAACTAGGACATTTAAGTTTTATGAATGTGACTTAAATTTGGCTTAGTTAGTTGGAGACTATGGAGTCCTGGAATAACATAAGTGAGCCTGAATGAGAACACCTGTTAAGCCTCATTAGGTTAAGTATGAGCACCTGCTGTTGGTCTAATGGCACTCATTAAAAACCCAGAATGGAAAAGAAAACACCATTACTGGTGGTGAATCTTGAGACAAAACGACGGCAGAGGTTAAAAGAATTTATTGAAAAAAACTTTAGTGAATATGGAAAAACGCTACTAAAACAAATTGTGGCAACCCATCCAGTTATTGAAAGTAAAAACCATCTTACTGCTACTGAGCAAAAGAAAAAGAGTAGCTGGGCTGCAATTTGTAGTGAATTCAATGCAAATGTAACCACAAGAACAGTACAACAACTTCAGGTGAGATATCTTCGTTATTATCAGTATTTCACATTTCTCATATTCATATTTTTGTGACATCACTTATATTGAATGATATCTGCCTTTATAGACTCTGGAAGAACCTCAAAGTGTCTTTAAAAAGAGAGAATGCAGATATCAGATGAGAGCTATTTAATACTAGTGGTGGACCAACAAAAATATATAAGACTGATGAATTGAGTGACTTGCTGTCTGGAATAATAGAGCACCTGCAACCTCTGGATGGTATACCAGACGGTGACCATTTGGACAGTTCAGATGAAGAACTGAGCTCAAAAGGTAAATATAGAAAGAAGAAAGTAAATTTTTACTTCCTTCAGTAAATATATTCCTCTGTGTGTTTCAATCTTTATCCTTCTTTCTTTCTGAGGACCATATGAGTTTATTTTCCTTCTAACAGTGTTCTTTTTCCAAAGGAAAGGAATCTGAACAGGTTGGAAGAGCCAGTGCACAGTGAGTGTGTACTGTCCACATCTGCTGTAGCATCCCTGAGAGAAGATGCTGCCACCACCTTTGAGCAGAGAAGAACAAAGATGACCATGCATGAAAAGTTAGCCAGAGAATTTCATGAGCATAAAATGAAATATCTGAAGAAAGAACATGACATGAAAATTCTACAGGTTGAATTGGATATGAAGTTAGAAGAAAGAGAGCTTTGAGAGAGCCAAAAAAGATACAGTAATGAGACAATTGTGATGACCAGCCATGGTGAACAATGTATTTAAAAAAAAAAAAAAAAAAAAAAAAAAAAAAAGTTGTCATTTGGATATTCATGAGTGTGAGTATTTTAATCATCACAAACTACATTTAAACAAGCCTCGGTTTAGTCACTCATTTAACCCTCCTGTTGTCCTCCCGGGTCAATTTTGACAACAGGAGGGTTAATTTTATTGCACACCATTTTAATTTTGTACAGAACAAACATTATCAAAGCAATAGAAATATAAAACCTATATTTAATTGCATCCCATTTAGTTGAAGTACTGCAATGTGAAAGCAATTGTGTTTTTGCGAGTCCTCATTGGTCATCGCCTGCCTCAGCCATGGGAACATCTGCTTGATCCTGATCTTAAATTGGAGGATCAGGACAACAATGCTGCTTCAGCACAGCTGTAGCAATGGTTATCTTGCAGCATCTTCTTGGCTTGTATTGTGTAAACACTGGAATCGATTTTTTTCATACTCCAAACATACACTCGACCATCCCTCTAGTGCAGATATGAGCTCTGTTGTATCTTTGCTGCTCAGCTGTCTGATTTATGAATGGAGTAAATAAAAAATTTATTATAACCATATTCACTGATACCAAGTAGTAGTCCACTACGTTGACCTCTCTGATACTGAACACACAAGAGTTGAGAAAAATCCTTGAATTGTGAGATAAACTTTCCTAACTGTGTTTGAAAACTCTCAACTAGCAGTACATACGCCCTGAACCATGATTCCTGTACTCCTCAGCATCATGGGTTGATGGACACTTGATAGGAACATGACATCCATCTACACAGCCAATCACTCTTGTGAAGTAACCATATAATAGAATTGCCCTTTATAGTTGGCTTGGCCAGCAACATCAGGAAACTTGATGTAAAGACTCAAAATGTTCACAAAATGTCCCTGCAGACTTTGTGAACTATTCTACTTGCTTCACTGGCACCACACAAATAACCAGTTTCACAATGTTTGATTCCAGGTGCCGAAAACCTCAAAGTGATCAGAACTTGGAGAAAATTGGGTAAAGACCTTCCTCTTTGAGACAGAGAGGAAAGTCTCGGTTCAAGTAAAGATATTATCTCCAATGTATTTTCTAGTGCATCATTTAGACATTCCAAATAGTCCATACTCCCTCACAAACAGTACTAAGCAGAAGTTGTGCGAGTGTCTGTGCAAGTCACTTTGAGTTAAGACAGCTCGACCTTGAAGCACTAATATAACTAAATATTTGAGTTCTAGCAATCAGATAGTAGTAGTGGTACTCTAGTTGTAGTAGTATGATTGATTGATATGAGTGACTGCATTTAGTCATTGTTACCAGTCTGTAAATTTTCACACTTTTTTTTCTCTCTGTATAGCGTGTATAAGCCCTATGACTCTAAAATTCTACTGTTTCCACCTGTACAACAATACAGCTACACCAAATGTATCGTTTATGGCATGCACATGAAGAGAGCTGCTCGCTGCCTCCTCAGTGAGTGACTGTCTGGACTGAGAGAGAAATGGAAAGTTTGAAGAGAAAGAAATGCTCGTGTAAATTTCAGACGTCCCGGAAAGAAGAATTCCTGTTTCTTACAGAGAGTTTTAAAGGAAAGGGGCATGCATTTTGTAAAATCTGCCATATTGATTTTTCCACACAGATGCAAATCACCATTGAGAGGCTTAGAAACATACAAAGGCGATGACAGTGCACCAGGGCCAGCAAAGCATTCATAGGCCTGCTTGGTAAAAGGAGACCTGATGCAGTAGTATATGCAGAGACTGAGATGGCGAAAGATAACATCACCTTCACCTTCAGTGATGAAATACAGAATTTCCTTAGGATGTAAGAATTGACAGGTTTAGAGCTATTATTGGAAGAGATGGAAGGTTCAAGTATCTTGCTCGACTGACAAAGGCACTTGTGTGCGCACCACACAGCAGTGCATCATCAGAGAGGGTGTTCAGCACGGTCAGAAAGATAGTGACAGAGAATAGAATGAGGATGGACAACTCTAACCTTTGCTCACTCCTTCCCTGCAAATTGAATTTCACAGGTCTGGCCCACACCTATTCTCCCTCAAGGACAGTGCTACAGGCTGCAAGGCATTGCACTGTTAACTACAATACGCATTTGCACAGACTCTCTGAAGGGAAGGGGCAAAAAATGAAAAAAGGGCACATCCTCCACATGCACCAACATAGGGGCCCACTGGGTTGGGTTGAATATTAGTTTACACCAGAGGGGCAAATTATTCTGTATTCTGTCCTGAGATTCTTAAAATTAAACGTATTTAACATAAAAATGCTGTTGCAGTATACTTACCATTTTGTTATTTTCATTCTTTAAAAGTCACCAAAATGCAAAGAACCAGAGTCTCTAAAACCCAAATCTTTCTGGCAGAAAACCCAGACCCTCCACTTTGGTTTTAAATCATCCCTACTTAGGAGTTCTCATGGTTCGCTACAGAACTTGAAGAAATCAGCAAGTAGGAAGTTTTGTTGCAGTTATGTTGAAGAGTGGTCTTGACAATTTAAAGCACCAGTAGTGTTTTAGCTGCGATGTGCAGGCTAACGGCTAACAGTAAACTAGCTGAGTGAGTCACTGGTAGTATGGCTGCTGTCAGCAGTGTTGCCAACATTGTTGCTAGATGTAGTGATTTTTTCAGACCCCTTTTTAGTGACTTTTTTTTTTCAAAAAAGCAGCTATCGACATATCTAGCGACTTTTTGGACAGACCTTAACTCCTTGAAGGAAGTCACCAGTAATTCTCAGTAAATGAGAGGTAATGAGGCTGTTTAGTGGCGGGACAGAGCAGCAGCATGTTCAGTGGACCAATCATCAGCCAGACAGAGTCGTGAATGAGCTGTGAATGTGTGTACCTAATGACCAATCACTGATCCCCATTGCTTTTATTCTAAATGATTTAACTTTACTAAGTTTGATTTTGTTGTCAAAATAGACAGTAAACAATAATGACTTTATCTCTCTATTCACGATATTTCAGTTAGAGTTGATACAACAGCCTGCATAAAAGTTTTTTTAATATTAGAGGTAGATTTAAAATAAGTAGCTAATGATATACAGTAGCTAGTTCCAGTCAGTTTAGTTTAATTTAACTTAATTTTCTTTAGATTTTAAAAAAATCTTGTATGTATGTATTTACATCATGATGTCATAGATATGCAAATTAGCACGTGACATCATCTAGCAACATCTAACGACTTTTCCTGCAGGCTTTAGCTACTTTCCGCTAAATATAGTTGTCAACACTGGCTGTCAGGGCCGACAGTGGGTCCGTGGGTGGGTTTTATTAACTGTGAATGTAGCTGTACATTTATATTATGAGCCACATTTTATGATAAAATAAATTATGCAGTCCTTCGAGCAAAGCAGAGTTCCTCAATTTTGTGTAGATACTGCTGAATGTAGTGACGTGAATTTAGAATGAGCAACAATTTATGCCATGGAGCAGTAAAGGTGTCTCTGAGCTTTTCAACCAGCTATGGAGGATGAAGCAGGACACTGTTTGAATAAGACTCCTTTATTTCTCAAGGGAGAGCAAAGGACATGCTGTAGCAGGGAAAAAGTATGGATTTAATTTAAGTTTGGTTTAAAATGTTGATGATTGTGTAGGTTTGTCAGGTTAAAGGCAAATAAACCTGTTGAATTTTATATGTGCTGTAGTTTGAATTTGTACAGAGCAAAAACAAGTGCAAAGATAGCCGTAGACCTGTTCTGATGATAGAGCATTGAGGACTATCAATGTGTGTTTGTGTGTTTTTATGGCAAGACAGTTAAAGTGGGTTTTGGACAACCATTCATCTCTAGCATGAACAACAGTTGTAAACCAGTAACATTAGCTTTACAAGTGTGTTTCATTTGAGAAATAACATGTTTTTTTGGGTGTTCTTGAATGTGTGTCATCAGTGTTGTTATTTTCACTAAAATGCTAATTGCTGTTTATTTTCACTGATTTGTGACATTGTGCTTTAGAATAAGATTTCACAGCTTTAACAGAGCATCACAAGGTGATGTTAGGGCCAGAAATTAAACAAGCATTGTAGCTAGCTCTGAATCATGAAATCCTGAGTTTGGTCTAATTGATATCATGGCATTGTTCATACAATAGATCTATCCATATTTCTGTAGGAATTTGGACAATATTCCTGATGTACTATATTCTCAAAGTTAATTTTATTGTAGAGGAACAATACCTCTCTTCTCTATGTATATCTTTATGAAAACAAATTGCTTGTGTATCATTCATAAATTTCAATATTTACCTACCAAGTTCTGTCAAAAATAAACCACATGAATGTAGAACAATGTTGAATAAATCTGCATGGTTGGGCTGACAGTACCCGAAAATGCATCAAAACACCCAACTGTTAATAAATAATCATTAAAAGTAGCCAGACCTGTACCAAAGTTTTGGCATGTATTGAATGATCTATTATTGTCATGTTTTAATGTAATCAAAACTGTAAAAGTAAAAGTGTGCTTGTTCTATATATTTTCTAGTTCTAACTATTTTCTAACCACAAGTCTGGGGAATGTGTTATTACAGGACGTCTCTGTCTGGAAGAACATTTCTGAGCTTGAAGGCTGGACAGTCTACATTTATTTGTGACTCTTCAGTAACGGTAAGTACAACAGCCATCTTACCATTTAATGACTAGAAGTATTTAACATTATAATGAAAGGTCAAAGTTTATCTTAAAGATTAACACTAATGTGGGATACATTAAAGTAATCATTTTTTTGTTTTATTTGTTTCATTTTAGTAACATGAATGTAGAAGTGTAAAGACTATGCTGCAGTAGAAACTACAAGATATCAGTTATTGAAGCACTGCAGGTTAAAGACAATTACGAGAGAGGCGCAAACAGGTTGTAAAATACTCCAAAGCAATTGCTTCCCTGTCATTGTATAAGGGACGTGGTTGTAAGAGGACTCTCAGCAGCAGGCCAGTTAGCTCAGCTGGTTAGAGCGTGGTGCTAATAACGCCAAGGTCACAGGTTCGATCCCTGTACTGGCCAGGAACTGTTGTTGTAAAGGGAGAAGTCCTTGTGCCACCTGCGGATGGAATGAAAGTTGATGGAAACTTCCCATCAACCCACTGTTGGCAGCAGTGCCACATCATCTCACATGTGTATCCCATGATGGCCAAAGCTTCACATCCAAAGTCCAGCTCCTTCTTACTCTAGACTACTACCAACGTAGCCCCATTGAAATGCAAAACACGTCCCTTTCCACATGACCACGTGGCCTAAAGGACAAGGCGTCTGACTTCGGATCAGAAGATTGAGGGTTCGAATCCCTTCGTGGTTGGATGCCCCCACTTCTGTCAGATTTGCGTATGTGTCTGTTGAGTAAAGAAAATCCCAATCAGAGGCTGTGAACATGGACATCAAGCAATGCGACGTTGCTGACTATGGGTCAAAACTACTAGTCTGGTCACAGAGATGCAGGAGATTACACAAGGTGTGTGGTAAAAGCTTTGGGAACTTAGAGGAAATATGTGTTTTCTGTGATTAACATTTGTGTCAGAGGGTGTACCTGTAAGAATTGGGCACCCTTGCTCTGCTTGTTATGGGCACACTCAGCAGGAGTAACGCTCTGGAGGAATCCTGCTTTACGTCAGTTCCTTCGAATCAAGGCATTGTGTGTTTCCTGCCATGAAGATTTGGATGCACAGCGTTGACTTCACGATGCTGCGACATTGACTTTCAGGGCAAAGACCCATTTTACACCAAAGAAGAAACAGGAATGGAGAATGCGGGCGTCGATCCCGCTGCCTCTCACATGCAAAGCGAGCGCTCTACCATTTGAGCTAATTCCCCTCTGGAGGTGCCACCTGGGGAAGTATTCACCAGGTGCTGAAGATTTCCAATGAAGTTAGTGACTGGTTTTCCCCATTGACATACTGTATGTCTCGTGCAGTTTTTTCTTGAGAAATTCTTGGCCACGCCTGTGGGCTCAGAGGATTAAAGTGTGGAGTTAGATTCATCAGCTGTGTGTATTCAAAGTTTTCAAGGAGATGATTACGAAAAGGCAAAAGCTGCCTGAGAACAGAAGGTAAATGTCTTTTAGAAGGTCAGGCATAGTTATGTTTCTCATCAAGAAAGTATTGTGGTGACAAAACACAATATCCTTTTGTAATGGCGTGATTGTAGGACATCAAACAAAATGTAGTGGATGCTGACTGGCTCGACAGAAAAGAAGGTAATGGAAAATGCGGGCATCAATCCCGCTACCTCTCGCATGCTAAGTGAGCGCTCTACCATTTGAGCTAATTCCCCTCTTAAAGACAGTTACGAGAGAGGTGCCAACAAGTCGCAAAATACTGGAAAGCAATTGCTTCCCTGTCATTGTATAAGGGACGTGGTTGTAAGAGGACTCTCAGCAGCAGCAGGCCAGTTAGCTCAGCTGGTTAGAGCGTGGTGCTAATAACGCCAAGGTCACAGGTTCGATCCCTGTACTGGCCAGGAACTGTTGTTGTAAAGGGAGAAGTCCTTGTGCCGCGCCTACCGATGGAAAGAAAGTTAATGTAAACTTCCCACTGTTCCCAACCCATGGGTTGACCAACAGTGCCACATCATCTCACATGTGTATCCCATGAAGGCCAAAGCTTCACATCCAAAGTCCAGCTCCTTCTTACTCTAGACTACTACCAACTTAGCCCCATTGAAATGCAAAACACATCCTTTTCCACATGACCACGTGGCCTAAAGGACAAGGCGTCTGACTTCGGATCAGAAGATTGAGGGTTCGAATCCCTTCGTGGTTTGATGCCCCCACTTCTGTCAGATTTGCGTATGTGTCTGTTGAGTAAAGAAAATCCCCATGAGAGGCTGTGAACATGGACATCAAACAATGCGACGTGGCTGACTATGGGTCAAAACTACTAGTCTGGTCACAGAGATGCAGGAGATTACACAAGGTGTGTGGTAAAAGCTTTGGGAACTTAGAGGAAATATGTGTTTTCCGTGATTAACATTTGTGTCAGAGGGTGTACCTGTAAGAATTGGGCACCCTTGCTCTGCTTATTATGGGCACACTCAGCAGGAGTAACGCTCTGGAGGAATCCTGGTTTACGTCAGTTCCTTCGAATCAAGGCATTGTGTGTTTCCTGCCATGAAGATTTGGATGCACAGCGTTGACTTTACAATGCTGCGACATTGACTTTCAGGGCAAAGACCCATTTTACACCAAAGAATAAACAGGAATGGAGAATGCGGGCGCCGATCCCGCTGCCTCTCACATGCAAAGCGAGCGCTCTACCATTTGAGCTAATTCCCCTCTGGAGGTGCCACCTGGGGAAGTATTCACCAGGTGCTGAAGATTTCCAATGAAGTTAGTGACTGGTCTTCCCCATTGACCTACTGTATGTCTTGTGCAGTTTTTTCTTGAGAAATTCTTGGCCACGCCCGTGGGCTCAGAGGATTAAAGTGTGGAGTTAGATTCACCAACTGTGTGTATTCAAAGTTTTCAAGGAGATGATTATGAAAAGGCAAAAGCTGCCTGAGAACAGAAGGTAAATGTCCTCCAGAAGGTCAGGCATAGTTATGTTCCTCATCAAGAAAGTATCGTGGTGACACAACACAATATCCTTTTGTAATGGCGTGATTGTGGGACATCAGCCTCCAAACAAAAAGTAGTGGATGCTGTCTTTTCTGGCTCGACAGAAAGGAAGGTAATGGAGAATGCGGGCATCGATCCCGCTACCTCTCGCATGCTAAGCGAGCGCTCTACCATTTGAGCTAATTCCCCCCCTAAAAAATGGCCACAGACACTTTATCTATGCATACGTTCAAATTGCCCATACACATTTAAAACTATGAATGCACTTCAACGTCACTTATGTAGATCACATTTTGATCAGACATCTCAAAGATCAGTAGAATGCACAACATTTAGCTTCCATCATGTAGTGACAGCCTCAACGAGAGATTTTTTTACTCATGTTAACAGCCATCTAAAAAGACATGAGACCATCTGTTGTATGTTTGATAATTGTTCCTTTCCAACAAATATTTATGGAACATATAAATCTCACAAGAAAAGAACAGAAAGTACAAGACATATACACTGAATGATTTCAAAGCCTGAATTGTGAAAGATGACACAGCAGATTCACTATAATTCTACTTTGGGAGATACATGTTTGACAGAGAGTAATGAGTTACTTAATGATGCTGAACTAGAAGACGGTGCACTGGTTCCAAAACCAGAAGACTTGCTAAAAGTTATAGAACAGAAATTCCATGGACCAAGCTCTGCTATTGATGAGCCGAACAGGCTAATGAATGAGCTAAATGAGTTGCAGTATTTGATTAGTTCCGTCCTGGTGCCTGTACCTAACAACAATTTGCTGACCAATTGCTCATCAAAGAGTTAGACTTTGCACTTTCTTCATCTCTGTCAAAAGCTTTAGGAAAGGAGGGACCATTAGCCGCTGCTTTTAAGTGGCAGCAATATTACAAAGATCATTTCAATGTTGTTGATCCAGTTCAGTATATACTTGATGCAAAGGATAAAAGAAGTTTTCAATGTGTTCCTTTGCTGAAGTGTTTACATCAGCTACTTAATCAAAAGAATGTTCTCAGCAAGTTTGTTGAAAAGAGAAGGCAGCAACAGATAGATTGACCACCTGCAGTATAGATTTTTTGAAGATGGCCAGTACTTCAAGAATAATGATTTGCTGTCAGGGGAGGAATTGAGAATCTCTGTCTGTATTTTAGACATTTTCTTCTTATCCATCTTATAATACAAGTTAATCAGAAATGCTTCTTATGTCTTGTTTGAGGGATATTTTCTAATAAACCCCTTCAGTTAATATGAAACATTTCTTTCTAAAATGCTGCAAAGCAGTGTCAGCTAAACACCTAAAATATACCAAAGAGCAGGGGAAGTGTTTCTCAAGTGCATACCGTATTTTCTCAAATAGTGGCCGGGGCCTTTATTTACCTCAACTGCAGAGGAAGCGGGCTTATATTAGAGAGAGGCCTTTATTTCTAATTCCCTCTGTTTGATAAGTATATTTGCTCATATTTTAGTACAAAGCCTCTTTGTTTTCTGATCTGCTTCTGTTTGCTCTGTTAAATTTTTGTTACTGCATTACAGGTAATCCACTAACTCTGATGTGCGGAACAATAATTGTGGCGCTTGAGTTCCACCTGGAACGCTTTGGCAGTGCAGCGCTTAGCATGTAGCATGTTAGCATGCTCATGCGTGTCTCCATCCACATCCACATCTTACATCCAGGTAACTACTACTTATGCTTAACTGGTATGCACATTATATAACTGGCACCAGGAGTTTATCCACCCTTGTTTTTTCCCTGGCTGGCCTTTATTTGTTCGTGTCAACCACGCCCCTAGCAGGAGACCTGACTTTTAATTGGCTACCGGCCACTATTAGAGGAAAAACAGTACATATGAGCCTTGTGTGTTCAGGAGGATGCTCTGTATCCCTGTTTCCAGGCTGCTGTATTATCTTTTAATTCTCAGAGTGTTAACGCTGCTTTCAAGCTTTTTATCTATTGTCTCCTTTGTTCTTTATCTGTGTTGTTGCACTTTTTTACTTTCTCATTACTGGATCTTGTTCTCGTTAGCTCTGCATACCACTTTATGTGAAACAGACATACACACACTCACCCGCCTTCCGTCCTCCAAGGTTCATAATAAAAACCTTATCAAGGCTTTTTTAGTTTTTAAAGTTTTTTGTTCCTATTCAGGCATCCCTCAGAGATTCCTGTGAACCAAGAAAACCCAGTTACACAAGGACCTGAAGTTAAAAAGAAAAAAAAAAATCAAACAAGCTGTGCAGAAAAAAATCGGCTCAAAATGGAAATCTGAGGATAAACATGTAACTACTGGGACGATATGACACCAAAAACTTTTTACATTTCAACACAGTTTTTGGATGAGTGATGAGGGATGAATGGGAAAACAAAATAAAGGTAATACAGTGGAAACTGCTTATAGTGATCACTGTCCGGCTCAAATTGATCACTATACTCAACCGATTTTTAAAATTTTATCTTATTTCTCATGCAGATTACCACCTAATTGACCTTTGTACATTTATTACATGAATATAAAGTATGAAACAGACAGCATCGCTATTTACTGAATTTTACTGACTGTTTGAAAATACTGTACAGGTCTCCAACTTCCGTTGCGCCAAACCGGACAGTGATCTAGTTTCTTGTCAAACTCTGATTATAAGTCTTGACATTTTAAAAGTTGCCTCTCTGAATATTGGAAATGAACGCTGGTTTTTAATGACTTTTACATCTTTTAACTGATCTACAGTTCAGCATTACTTGCTGGGTCAGCCAGTGGGTCATTTTTGCAAAATGAACCCCAACAGGGTGATGCAGGACTCCGGTTGTGCTCATGCTTATGATTTTATTATGATGGAGTACAAAAAAATCAGAAACATAAATATTTTTTGATGAAAACAACTCATGCAGAGACTTGAGGGTTTCACACTCACACTCAATATGTTCAGTAGTTTTTTTGTTATTTGACTATTACGTACATCATTTAGCCATTTCCAATTATGCCCTATGCAATTTCCAAATCAACAAATTTTATCCTGAATAAGAATATTCACTCATACTAATCCAAATTCATTTCGAGATTCAGAGAAACACTCTACTGCAGCAGCAGAGGATGGTCACCACCAAGACTGTGATGATAACTGCATTACTGCAATGCCACAGTCATGTGATGCCTACTGTGAGGTTGAGCTCATTATTGTCATCACTGCATTTAAAAAAAGTCAACCACAACTGTCATATACGGTAGTCTAATGTGCTTGCGCATATACTGTGTGATATACGGTAATACAGTGGCGACGTAGGAGGCTACGTGATATGTTGGAGAATCTGCGTGTCCCGGCTAACTGCTCTCCAGTCAGACAGGACCTACTCATTATTTGAATACCTGCTTTTATTTGAGTATTTGAGATATTAAAGGTGGTGTATATTATATAAAGCTTTGTGGACAGTATCATATATTAGCACCAGTCCACACTCTGTGCTCGCTGCACGTTTTCCAGCTACCTTGAGTTTTTGGGGCCTGAAATAATCAGGACATCAAAGGTCAAAGCTGCTGAGAGAAAGAATGACAACACACACACACGCACGCACACACACACACACACACACAGTCAGCATGTAATGACAGATTTCTGGCTGATTAACGGAGATGTTATCGAGGCTCAAATGACCATCCATGACCTTGTATACCTTGTTTCTCACAAGAACTGCCTTCTTTCACCTACATAACTTATTCAAAATACACTTCATTTCATCAAGTTAAGACGCTGAAACCCTTCTACAAGCTTTTATAACATCCAGAATCAACTAGTGCAATTGAGGTTGACCTCAACACAAAAGAGAAGTTTGTGTGAGTTTGAGTGAGTGACAGATGTTTCTAATAATTAGAAAATATTAGAAACAGCTCTCAGTATAACGCCACAGCCCTAAAAAAACTGATCATAAAGTTACAAACTTCTCTAATATAGCAATTATTTATTAAAGGGTTGTTGTATCAGTTTGTGCAGATCATGAACTTTTTCATTCAGTAATTTGATCAAATAAATCCTTTCCAAATAAGATCCCTTCACACCAATCAACCTTTTATCCTGAGACAGTCAACCTGATATCGATACGCATTCAGATTTAATCCCCACCTGATTATCACTGTTCATGTAGCGTCTTGAGAGTGATGATTATGCTTTTTGGTTTCTTGGAATGAGTGACAACAGGCATGCTTGTAGATCCACCTTGAAACGCAGCAGATGGGTGTTGTGTTTTTAGGATTTAGTACAATTTTTATTTATTTTACTCAACGCTTGTATGAAATTTCCCCTTGATCCTCATACCTATGTCTGTGTTTTTAGTTGATTGTATTTCTCAGTCTCTGAAAAGCACTTTGGTCAACTTTTGTTGTTTTTAAATGTGCCCTATAAATAAATTGACTCGACTAGGTCTCCGGTTCTTTGACCTTAACAGTTGGAGATAACAAAACAAGGTGAGAAGCAGATAGAGACTATAGGAAGGACGAGAAAAGCTTGACTGTGAAGGAGAGAGGAATAATAAAAAGAAAGGGAGGAGGAAAGAGGAATATAGATTGTGATTCCAGTGATTTATGAGGGAGAACTCAGGAGCGACAGTTTTTTTTCAGCGGGCCCATTCAGCCGAACCCCAGAAACCCAATTATGTCTGAAAAGCCTTTAATGCCTCCTATTACACCGCGGGCGACGCTGTCATTCAACTCATTTCTCCAACTCATTGTGAATATCTGTAACACCGAGCGACTATCAATGTCCTTACAAAGCAGAAATGTTCAGTCATCCCTCTGTTCTGGAGACTCAGACAGGCGAGGGTTTGATGAATGAGTGGCAATTATACAGTTATTCTAAGTCTGGAGCTGCTCAAGAGTGGAGAAAAGAATGACAGTCAGCTATCTGTCAGACATGGCTGGTGTGCACACGGCTGTCTGGACTGTTGGTTCTGAGCTTGAACAGGGGCAGGACCCACCAAACAGGTCGTAAAATGATTTATGGAATGTGAAAAATCTGTTTCGAACATTGGTTTCTAATATAAGATGAGCAGTCAATATTTTTGAAGGGGCAGAGTTTCACAATATTAATGTTCACACCAAACCAAGTTGTTACCAGTAATTATCTGCTTTGGCTTCTATGTTTATACCATTTTGTATTTAGTAGCAATATTGAACTAGAACATTTTAGCGAAAAGGCTTTAAACTCAGGGCTAATGTTAGCTGGTTAGCTAGCAGCACTGTTGATTATTTAAGTAAAAAAAACTCAAAAACATGTAGCTGCTGTTTTTACTGACACTATTTAGCTCTTGACTCTTTTTAAAAAATCTCCTTATGTCCATCACCTGTTTTGTAGGTCGCATTTCAATGCTGCTGATTTGATTTGACAGTAACAATAATTTAGCTGCTAATAATAGCAAAGGACAAAAAGCTAATGCTAATGTTAATGACTTGTGGGTTATAGTTAAAACCACTGATGCTAAAGTCACTTTAAATATTGACATTTTGAAGCTGTAAGCAATTTACAAATTCATTCAAGTCAAACTGTTTTATATTGTGAGCTGAGATTGGTTATTCATACCTCACACTGTGGTTAACAATGATTCTACGTGACTTCCAACCGCAGCTCCACTGATACTATGTAGAGTTTTATAGCTGGAAGGAACCAAGTAGCCTAAACAGAGAGGGGGGTCTGTGTGTAGCAGGCAGAGTTAAATACCGATAAAAACATACAGAAAAGACACTTTTGTTTATATATTATTAGGCTAATTAAAAACACAATGATTCACACTGCTCCACTGGGTGCCATGTTCCTTCATCACCATGAAGACACACACTGTAGTTTATTTTGACTCAATCTAACACACACACACACTGTCCTGCTGCCAGAAATACTGATTAGAGCAACAAATGCGGATTCATTCACCACTGAAAATAGTCCCCAACAAAGACACTGAGTAACATTTGCTAAAAACTACAATATGCAGCTGTTTTCGGAAATTTTCTAAGGAAGAAAACAATATATTTGTGAGTTTTTTTTATTTTTAAAGATTTATCTTTTGTAGGAATCAATTGGTTTGGAGCTGAGTGGTGCAGACAGGGTAGAGAAGTCAGAACATAGTGAGAGATGGACTAACATGTTGGTTCCGGTCCTTTCATGTATTGTGAAATATTTGACTGTACATTTACAGTACACTGGCTACTAGTTGCATTACTTTCACAGTAAGTTACTGTATCATTTTAACAGTAAATTATTGTGAAATGACAGCTGTATACTGTGACCTCACAGTATACAGCCATTATGCCATCATATTACTGAGTTAGCAGTATGGTCCTTTAGAATTACTGTATTTAACTGTATCTTCACAGTTAATGTCCATCCAATTACCATAATTTAGCAGTATGCTGCTGTAGAATTACAGTGCATATTATAATAGATTCAAGAAGTTTATTATCATATGCACAGTAAACACAGGCAGTTACACCATACAATGAAATTCATACTTTGCTAATCCACCCTTCATGAAAAAGAAAAAAGTTGGAAATGACACTCATTCACTCAGTAATGTGCTGTAAATTTGCACTTAAATATTATTATAAAATACTATAAATTTTACATTTTCACCATTGTTATCTGTTAACCCATCAATAATCAGTAACCTAAAACATTGAAAAATTAGGTTAAATTTAAATAAACACAAAAACATGATCAATTTTACACATTTATTTTGCAGTTTAATATAAACTTTGCAGGACAGTACAACTACTGCATGTTTCTTTTAACCTTTTTACATTTTCATCTTTTTTGTGTCACCTCATTTTCAGGACTTACATTACCAACACAAAGCATAAAAGTTTACATATCTCAAGTCATATCTTCTGGGCCCAGTAGCAATTATAATAACTGGAAGCAGTAATGACGTAGCCACATGCTAAAGGAGAGATCTGGAGGAAAGAAACTAGTTGTGAGTGCACACATAGCTTAATTGCTGAACTTGAGTCCAGTTAAAAACTCTCCAGACATTGTTGCTCTGAGACAGCTCTGTGGTGAGTGTGAAGTCTCTGGAGTGGTTTCAGATACATATGGAGGATTGTGGTGCCCGGTATTGCTCCAAATTACGCCAGATCACCTTTCTTGAATGTTCCTGAGCTCATCACATCCCTTCAACAGGGAGCAGCTGAAAGTAGAGAGAGAGAGTGCCATGCACTTAACTAAAGCAGGAAGCTTTAACAAGGACTCCCAGTTTCAAAACCAACAACATTGAAAACCAGATTCAGGGACTGGAGCAAAGTTCAGAAAACCAATTTTGCCATCCACTGCAGCACTCTACACAGGTAGTCCAAATTCTCCACAGTCTGTTCTATGGCAGCATAAGTCATACGTCAGAACTATGTACAGAGAATACATTCAACATGTGAAGGGAATGTCTGACAGCAACGTTCCTCCTGTGTGGAAGAAAATAAAAATCAGTCTGTTCATGGTTGTGTTTCCAGACGCATGTTGAGCTGTCGCAGTCGATGGGACTAAATACAGAAGGTATAATTGTGAGTCTCACCATATTAATGACAGTGTGTTCACACTGATTGACAGGAAACCTAGCAAGACTTGACCTCACATTCTTTAGAGTTGAAGGCTGATAAACAGCACACACTTTGCCTCTCACCTGCTCACCTACTCACACACACACACACACACCTTTGTATGTGTGTATCTTTGTATATATGACATGAAAGTTTCAAAGCTTCAGTCTGAAGTGAAATTAATCAAGTCTAGATCTGATGCCAGTCAAACTGTTTTTTTTGATAGCTGAAATCTAGACATTATCTTCCACTGGAGAGATTTTTGGTGTGTTCTGTATGTGCATGTATGTGTGTATAAAGCTCAAGCACTATCACATATGATATCACATATTTCAGGGTGGCCGCGGGTCCTTAAGAAGTCTTAAAATGTCTTAAATACCAAAATGACTGGTGCTCAGCTGCTAAAGTTGATTCTTTTGTGGGTCTTTGTGAGCTGATTGTATTGATGTGTTGATGCATAAAAGTAGTTTTTCAGAGACGCACTCTTAGGGTCAAAAATGACCCATGTACGCAAGTGTGATTTTAAAAAAATAAAGATATGATAATAATAATTTTGTTAACATAATTATTTTAGCAGTGATTTGGACCAAACAATAATACATTTAATGTTTGAAATATGTCACTTTGTCACACATAACATACACATATAACTGATAACCTATAACACTGATATGGAACTGTAGTGTATCTGTAGTGTAACTGTAATGAATTCTAGTGAACTGTATAAACCTGATGAAATAAAATCACATGGGTATGGCGCAAATTACCATCTCAGTGCTTACATGCCTCACATATGACAACTACATGTCTATATCCACACAGGCCTGGTGCACTGGGAACACCAGCTGCTGACTGTTCTGTCTTTGGCACCTGAGTAGATCTTGCAGATCTTCCTCTTAGCTTGGCTCTCCTGTCTGATGTCCTCCTGTGGCTGTGTGGTGTCTGTATTTAGTTATTTTTTTTACCCCACATCTTGCCATGCCTCTATAGTATGCTTTTAGAGGTGGGGTTTGCCCTCTATGCGCCCCTTCATATGTGGTATGACAATCTCTTTGCCCAGCTCCCTGATGAAAAGCCACTGTGCATTGGTCACACAAACCATGCAATCAAGGTGTTGTGCAGTGAAGTGGTGTGGCTACATCCAGCACATTGTACCAGAGCACCATGGGCCTCCTCTGTGATGATCAGGAGTATGATCAGGATATGGTGTGAGTGTGGGGAAAAAGCACAAATGTAGCCATTTTTGAGGCTGCAGAGCGAGAGGTCAGTAAGGAGAGGAGGTTTGCTGTGATAACAAATAATGTCAACTAATAATAACATAATAGCATAACTTTATAATGTTTTGAGAAGAAATAAGTTAACATTTTGCTATGATGATTGTTTCTTACAGTAGTTTATTGCAGGGGTCCCCGGGGACCCGAGTTGGTAGTTAACCATAATTTTCAAATATTATGTACAGTTATCTTTCACAAGATATCAAATATTTTCTTAGGTAAAACAATTGTAAAAAACGTACATAGCAGCAGCCGTGTTGAAATGTGTGGCAGGTGAATAGTTGTCCGCAGTAAATATGTTCATAAGTGCAAAAATTTTCCAAATATCAAAGGTTCCTATCAAATTCCATAGTAAATACATATGGGTCATTTTTGACCCATGTGTGTAAAATTGATGTAGAAATACAAAACCTGTGTTTGTTCATGAAATAAGAAAGAAAAAAGAAAAATAATGATTTGTGGTAATCAAAAACAAGATATTTAATTAAAACCTGGAAGATTAATTGATTTATTTCATTTGTTCACATTTATTCAAAGATATATCAAAAGAAATACTCACCCTATGAAATAACATAGGGAATGAATATGGGTCATTTTTGACCCATGTTGTGAATTAGAAGGGATAGCGATACAAAAATGATTTTATTCAAAAAGTAAGAAAAGAAAAATTAAAATGAAGATTTGTGATGATCAAAAACAAGTTAATTGAGGAATACCTGGAATACTAAATGAGGAAATTAATTTATTGCAAAGACAGAAAATAAAAGCTCAGTTGGGTCACTTTTGACCCATGTTGTGTATCAAAGGGTTAATACACACATTTGGACAATGTCATTTTACCTAACTGTTCATGTTGAACTGACATCAATGTGTTTACTTTGAAAGAGTATATTTTTGTTTTTGGTGTTTATTTCTATTGCTAAGTTTGGTCTTGAATTTCATTTAAAGTGGTATTAAAAAGGTCTTAAACTTAACTTGTTTTATACGTGTAAACACCCTGGATTTGGGCATTTTAGAGTTTCCAGTTTGCCTGAACATTATGTCATGTCTACGGAGTGTGGGAGGAAACCAAAAAACTCAGAGTAACCCCACACAGACCAAACAGCAAGACCTTCTCAGAGACCAGAGTGCTAACCCCTGAGCCACCGCGTTGTCGTGAAATGCTGCACCAAGGTACTCAGACGTTTACCACTCCGAGCTGAGACGTGCTGCTGTATCGAGGAAGATATTTTCATTTTCTTGTTGTCATGGGTCGAGGGAGGGTGATGATTTGGTTTACAAGATTAGGGGAGTCTTAGATATCAACTGGTGGGAGACCATCATCCACTTACAGCCTCACACAAAGATGTGGCTGTAGAAATAGTCAGTTTCAGTCATGAGCTCGAGCCACTCCTCACGCTGCACAAAGTGTTTTGAAAACCTGTGACGCCAGTTCTGTCTTTCACCTGTCCTCCCTCTCTCCATCTCAGTTTTCCTCCTCTCTTCCTCCCGTCTCTCTGCAGAGCTACCATATTTCACTTTATTTTATTCTTCAGTCTGGCCACTGTTCTGCGTCTGATCTATAATGGATCAAACAATCTGGAGAAGAAGAAGAAAAAAAAAACCCCATTCAGCATGTGGAACAAAGCACACACCCAAGCAACTCACTGCTCATGCGTTTTCATGCTCGTACCTCTCAGCAGGGGAGCGTTATGCAAGTCGGTTTGTATGCGTGTTTCTTATGTTCTGGGAATATCAGTCTTTTCACACAGTCACATTGTGTTGTGTGCGCCTGGGAAAGTTATTCAGATGCCCTGTTGTAAGTGTTAGCATGTGAACGTGTTAATGTGCGTATTAGTTATTCTTTATGTGTTACAGTCTGCACAAGTTTTCAGCGGGTGTTTCAGTGTGTTGAGGTTGATTAATGATGTGTGGATGAACTTTATGTGTGTACAGGTGTTTTATAGGTGTGCTACTGTGTAGTTAAGTTTGAAACATTTAACTTTCATTCATTGTATAATAGATTAACCTGCATTTGTTGATTTCTTCGAGAAGTTAGGACATTTCTCCAATATGCATCAGCAATGTTTGATAGCAGCATGAAATATACAATTAGAGCTTCCTTGCACACTCTGTGATTGTGTGTGTGTGTGTGTGTGTGTGTGTGTGTGAAATGAGGGCCAACTTCTGTTAATCTGTTTTTAACTAGTGTTTAAAATATTTAACATGTTGCTCTTCATCTAAATTCTACTGATAATTAAGAACTTGCACGAAAACTAGAAAAAAGATGATAACTGTTTTTCTGTAATTAGTACTGGTTATTATTTATGGGCTGAGTTTCTTGTTATAAAGAAGAAACAAGAAGAAAGCCTTCTTGTTTTAATATGATCTTTTCATGTTATCACGAGATCCTTTTCACGTATAACAACATAGTTTCATTTTATAATGTCATATTTTTCTTATTATTACTAAATTATTCCATTCTAATGCTGTCACAGTCCAGCTCTAGACTGTGGCTAAAAAGGCTAGTCACACGGGTATTCCATAAAGTTAATTTATTTAAAACAAAATACTCCAAACAAACCAAAATAAAAAAAAATTGTGGGGTGAGTGACTGGAAAGTCAGTAATGTAAGGAGTGGAATGTGTGATGTATGGCTGTTTTACAGACAGCCATGAAGATTATGGGAGTCCCTCAACATCCCGGTCTTCAGGATATTTTTCAGCAAACCATGAACACACAGGCACAAAAAAATCATCTGAGACCCAACTCATGTTCTTCACCCTGATTATCAGCTCCTCCCTTCAGGCAGACGGTTCAAAGTTCCCTTAGACAGGCACAAACACTCCTTTGTCCCCCTGCTCATTAAAGCCCTCAACACCATGTAGGCTGTACATGTATATGTGTATATATGTTATGTGTATATGTGTATGTGTATATGTGTAATGTGTATATGTGTAATGTGTATATGCCGTAGCTGTACTACTTCTTCTTCTTGTTCAACACAGTATTTATTTATATATTTATTGTAATATGTGTGCACTTTTGTGATGGTGATGCAGAAGAGCACGTGCAACTGATGGATGAATGTATTTGTTGTCTTTACTGTTGTTTTTTACTGTGTTTTTTTTTTATACTGCAGACACTGTGAAGTCCAAAGCAAATTTCCCACTGGGACAATAAAGTCTATCCTATCTTATCCTTTTGTGTTGGAACAAAGGAAAAAGAACTAAACAACTCAGGAGCGTGTGGGGGAGAGAGGAGACTCTGGACCGGCTGCTTCTCCAGCTTTATACATGGGGCACACAGGTGTGTGCCATGATGCTAATCAGTCTGCCTGCATGCCCCCCCCACCCCCCTGCAGAAAAAACACAGCAGCAACAAGCAAAGCTTCTTATCTTCTTTCTTATAATAACAACATACCACTTTATCTTATCTGGCAAAACATTCTTGTTATTTCACAAAATGAACATTGAAACAAACTTTTCTTGTTATAACATAAGTGGTGAAAACAAGAAACTTCTGAAAGTTATTAAACAATAAAAAATATGAAAACTATACTGGTTACTCCATTATGTTTATACATACAATATATATACAATATATATATATATATATACAATATAAACATCCGCAGTTATGTCCAGTATGTGATCAGGAAGGAGAGTCACTTTTTTGTTATAACAAGAAACGATTTTTTCACTGTCGACATTTTTACACTTGATTCACTACAATAAAAACACAATTCACATGTTTATAATTGTTGATTATAAACCTTTTTGTCCATTATTTTCTCATCAGATGTTTCTTTGTTATATTCCTGTAACTGGCTGCAACAGTTTCCCTAAATCAATTCAATCTGAAGTGATATGAAGCTGTGGAAGAAGTCTGGTTTCTGTTTACTGCAGCTAAAACTGGCTACATGTCCTTCTTCTCAGAAGCAATATTGGACGACAAGGTCAGTGTGCTGTCAATCATTTTTTTTATTTTCATAACATTGTCTTTTGGGTCAATAAACCATTGACTGGTCATGAGATTGTGACTGACAGCATTACATCGTGTTGTTTATTGGACAAAGAAATGTCTCCACGGCAGAAATTTCAAACGGGACGCTTGATACATGTTTTTGTCTTTTTGGTCTCACATTTGGCAGCACAAAGCATCACGCAAGAAGCAAGAAGCACCTGTACAAACAGATTTATTCTTAAGAGATACATACAAGTAACATTTGTGGCATTCATCAATTTTCTCATACGAGTCATGAACAAACAGGCTGACTTTCTTCACAGGGCAGCAACACTTGTTTGACTTATAATTATAATGTCTTAATCTGAATCTCTTTGGAGTTTTAATATGATACTAGGGTTGAGCGATTCCCCCTACTTCAACCCATATCCATTTCACACTTAAAATACCAACCTCCAGTTAGGCCCTGCCTATTTCCAATGTAACGGATATGGATACAGATAATTTAGTTGTTGAAACAGATACAGATAACAGTGTACTCGCTCACCCCAACCCTAACCCAGAATTAACAAGTTAGATCTAACCAAAACAAATTTGATGCAAAATTAATCTTCTGTTTACTATATTATCATCATTGAGGCTTCCAATTTGCTGAAATACTTGTTAAGATTTTTATTAGCATATTTTGTTGCAGCAACTTCTACATTTTACTAGTTTCTCGGACACTTCTCTCACTCCAGCAGCCTCCTCTGTGTGTCTCTGCAGCTCTCTGTCCACTATCATGTGTTGCAGCTGACAGTGTAACATCACCAGTAATATTCTCTCCTCTAATATCGCTGAGACTGTCACATGACTGCCTCTCATATTAGTCATGGATATAGGCACCTGAGAAATGGAGCAAGTGGAGCAAATGCATCCCCCATTATTCAATTAGGAGGAGCAAAGTTATGGTTTTGCTAACCCACTTTTTGTCTTTTTAAAAATAAATGTATCAGGAATTATATTAAAGCAACCTATATCAATCATTTTACTATTTTCAGCAACTGACAAAAACAAGTAATTAAAAATCAGACGTTTTTGGGACCACCCTTTGAGTTGGTTCAGTCGACGGCGTCGCTGATCGATTGGAGCAGACTGACAGTGCAGTGAGAGACAGACAGAGGGGAGGCTTTTCCTCACAGCATGAAAGTGTATGAATTAACAAACAGTCAGATGTTCAGTGGTGGAAAGTGACTTATTTAGACTTCTGCAGACTACTTTAGTTTAAGTTTTAGTCAGACTTTGGATGCAATTATTGCTCCGTGTAATGATTTCTGCTTTCATCCAGCCGCTCTGCGCTGTGCTTTCATTATGATTATGATTATTCTCTCATTTTCTCATACAAGCTAAATGAGAGCTGCATGTTTACTCTGAGGGGAAGTAAGGTCTAGTCCTCAACTGAAATGGCCCTTTATGTCTCGAGGAGCAAAAGTCACCTTTTGAGTTTTGCATTAAAATAGTGATTTGAGATAATGTAGGTTAAAATAATCTGCTTCCGAAGTTATGATTATTCATTCCTGTTTAACTTTACAACGACATCAGCTAGTAGTGCTACTGAGAATAACTCACACTAGAACCTGTGTGTAAAATAAACATGTGGGATTGTAATAAGATTGTGAGGCCAGTTCATTCATAAAATTGTTTGTACTTTGTTGCAATTGTTTGACTTTGAAGATGGCCTTGTGAGTACTGAGAATAGCAACCCACAGTTTTAATTTCATTTATATAAATTGTTTGTCCTTGTTTAACCTTGAAGATGGGTTAGTAGCCTGCAACCTACCACCATTTTAGGCTACATAATGTTTTTATTAATTTATAATTATAATTATGAAATAGCCATTCTTCTCATAATCATTTCCTGTCCTGATCCATCCAGTTATTTACTGTTCTTGGTGCATTCCTGGTTTTCATAGCATCCTCAATCTAACTAATCTAGACTAGTGCAGGTGGCTGTTTTTTTTATTTAAGGTTAGGTGGTGTAGAAATGCAGGAAATTTGTTTTAAATTACAATTTTTCTTTCCCCGCCAATTATGTATCTTTCCAAGTTGGCTCCCCCATTTTAAAACATAACCAGGTGCCCATGGTCACGGAGCACTTTGCTTTACAAAGATGTTTTTTAGCATCTAACTTCATGTCAAAGCATTCCTCTCTGTTCCTCTCACAGTACAGCGCTGCTCTGATGGATTCATCATTTCTAATAGTTTCAGGTCTCCTACTACTGACACTACTAAATTGGTGTCTGTCTTCTGATTTCAGCAGGACTGGAAGCTCAGCTGTGTTTTTACTCTTTTCTGTGAACATTTCTGTGAATGAAACTTGCCCACAAACGGAGCGGAACATGGAGCCTTCAGGCCGGTTCATACTATCCGTCTGCAATGGTCCGTGTGACGTAAATTTCGTCATCCACCCATGTCGGACATCTGTGCACAGCCCAAAAATGGAGACTGCACGCTGTACGCATTGCAAGCATGTCAACTGCATGTGCTAGAAAAGCAAACAGGAATGTCTCGTCTACAGTATGTATGTACTGTATTCCTATTCTCATTAAACTGTCGCTTTTCTCTTTTCGACTTTTTCTTGTTGTTCAGCAACATAGAGGAACTCCTCAGCTGCATTCAGACTGAAAACAGTCCTGTGCATAACAACACAAGGGGCTGTGTTGGTGTAAGCGAGACAATGAAATACGATCCAGCAAGTCCGGTTGGAGTAACACAATATTGTGTTTAAAGGCTGATCAGAAAAACACGGTACAGCGGTTTGTAACACTCACAGACTGGATTTTACAACTCTGGAAAGTTATCACGCTGCAACTTTGTTTACTAGTGCACACATATGGCCGATCCACAGCTGTCCACACTAACACACTAACCATGAACTGGTCTTTACATGGCAATTTCAGGGGTGTGGATTATGCTAATGAGCACATCTCATGAATGCACACCTGCTCATGAACAGGTAACATCCATCAGGCTGAAATTTACAACAAGTTCAGTCCGTTAAGAGAGTTTGTTGACTCCAGGTTGGTACACTCATATGAGCAAACCTCACAGAAAAAATCCTTGCGTGGGGCCAATTTATCGGATATTTTAACGCCTGCAATTCTAACCTGATCATTTCCATGTGAAATAATAAGAGTTAATTTATCCGTTCCCATCTGTTTGGTGGTCTTTCTATTCCTGACACCCACTGTCAAGTCTAAAATTGCTAAATCCCTGAATATTCACACATGCTGTTTATATGTGTGTGTGTGTGTTTGCATACAGTGTTGAGACCGGAGGCTCTGGGATACAGCGATTAAATCCTGGCTTGTTCTGTTTGGCCCTGCGGTCATATCCGCTGAATTTCTCAAATCTGTATTGGTGTGAATGGAGATGATTACACACAGTGAGGGAATGCGTTTCTCTCTGCAGTGTGTGTGTTCATTGCATGAGCGTGTTAAGGTCTCGGCTCTGTGCATGGGTCATGTGTGTGTACATGCACTCGAGCCTGTGTGTATGTTTTGAGTGTGTATATGTGCGTACAGTGAGGTTGTGCTCCCGGGGGTGTAAGCCTTCTAAAGATAAGCTATCTACAGCACCCAGACACTGTAACACAGCAGCGATAGACACTGGTTATCACTGCAACAGTAGACCCCAGGCAGGGAGAGAAAGATGCAAAAAAAAGAGTAAGGGGGAAAACAAAGAGAGAAAGGACAGTGGAAAGGCCCTCGGGAGCGAAGGATGAGAGAGATGGACGGCAGGAAGCAGGAAGTAGTGTTAAAGGGAGAAAAAGAAGAGCGAAAGAGCAAGAGAGGAGGGCAGGGTGGTGATATTGAAAACCGGAGAAGGAGAGGGTGGAAAATGCGTAACAATTCAATTTTAGAAATCCTCTTATTCAACTACTAAAAGGCACAACAATTCAGCTCTGACATGTCATTCACTAAACTCAGAAACAAGAAGACAACAGTGGACAGGAAGCCTTGTTAGACCTGTTGTGTCATTTTTCTTGGGAGGACAGTCTTGATTTGCAATATGAGATCATTTTCTCTTGCATTCATTTTGACACTTTTCACATATCAAAACAAACAGCTATGACCCATGCAGGAGTAGAGATGTGCCGGTACAGTTATCATAGGTAAAAATATCACAGTAAACAGTATTATCATGATAATAATGTTTCCTGAAATCCCACTATTAGTGCTAATCTATAGTTAATTTACTTTACACTATGATCCCATTTGGATTTTACTCACTGAACAGTGGTCTGTACAGTCTGTTAGACTCAGCATAAGAAATAACATCGAAAATGGTTAAATACTGTTCAAAGTTGAAGACGGTTGACTGGAAATCACTTTGAGTGCAGCTCAGTGTGTGTGTGTGTGTGTGTGAGTGTGTGTGTGTGTGTGTGTGTGTGTCTGTTAGATTCTATGCACACATTCATTTTGGAAATCCCTGAATTTTTCCTGATGAAATCGGTCGATTGATTTGTTTTTTAAAAGGCAGAGAAATTTGTAAAAGCACACAGAAATAATGAAAGTTACACTGGGCTCTGTGTTCATGGTTTCCTTTGAAAACGATGATAATCACGGTAATGAAAATAGTTATTGGTGGTTTTGATACTGAAAGCATGTTTCACTGCGGTACATATTAGAGATATATATATATATATATATGTATGTGACAGCGCGGTAAGACTCGCAAATGTTGCTGCAATTTGGAGCAACAGTCATTTGTGAAACGTATGCTGATGACATTTGTGATCTGTATTTAAGCAGTGCTCACAAACCCCCTGGTGCACTGTGTCCCCCCCCCCCAACTGAAGGTCAGCAGCAGTATGCAGCTTGTACAGGGACCTCCAACCACATTTTGGGGACTTACCTGGTCCAAAACCCACCTTGACAATTTCATCCCGGCCAGAGAGAGTAAGTGACCGACATTAATGTCAAAATTAATGCTTTTCTATCTTTGTCAAACATCCCGAGAGAAAATAAAAGAGAGAAAAAAGACATGTAAAGGGAAAGAAGTAAGGTTAAACTTAAGAAAGGAGGAAAAGGAAGGAGAGAGAGAGAGAAACACAGGGAAGCCGTGCAGTTTTTAGAAATGAGAATAGTAACATTAAAGAAAAGAAGAAGGGGAAGAGAAGGACATACGGGGAAATTTGACTGAGAGAGAGGAGAAGAGAGGGTGACATAAAGAAAGAGGGCACAGAGAGGAGGGTGATGAAAAAAGGAGGAGAGCCGAGGAAATGAAGGGAGAAGAGACGAAGAGGGACTTTTGGGAATTGAAATGTTAAAAGATGAGAAGGGGAGAGACGGTGATGTAAGAAGACGAGAGAGAGAGAGAGAGGGAGAGGATGAGGAGCTGAGAGGACGGGCAGACAAGGGAGCGATGAAGAGAAAGTGATGGAGGAGGGTGGTAAAAGAGACGGAGAGGTGAAAAGCGGGTGAAGCGAGAGAAAAAAGAGGAAATTAAATAAGAAAGGAGGAGAGAGAAGAAGAGGAAGAGGGGAGAGCGGTGAAAAAAGGAGGAAGAGGAGTCATGAGAATATGTTGCTGATGAAAGAGGAGACGTTTTTGTTTATTTCAATAAATCCAAAGATTTTTCATCATCTCTGTAGATAATCAGAGTGAATCTCTGCTGTATGATTCTTTAATCTAAATTATGTCATGACCTAATATCCCGTCTCTACATCCACGATGCACTTGATGAAAATATAACTGATGATGCACCGGAATCTGATAGCAAAGCCGACTCTCCTCCACCGACGCAAATAAAACAGATTTTAAAAGACAATAGCAGGGATTTTGCATATTTTACCATGTTAACTACAGATTGTTTATTATACAGCCACTATCAAGTTCTTAGAGCGAGCCCGCACTAACCCGGCTAAATTCATAAATACATCTATTCGTCTCCGTTTTGTCCCTCCGTCCAGACTAAAACAGCGTTTTTCTCCCCTGAAAACTGAGCTTTTCCAAAATGGCCTCCAGACTGAGTAAATGTGAAAACGCCGGCTCAGCGTTGGTGTGTGTGTGTGTGTTTGGGGGAAATTGAGCTTTGTAGAAACGCTGTCACATCAGTGACAGAACAGATGGTGGCAGTAGCGCAGCATTGTCCTCCGCACATGCCCATTGGGAAGATAATTACCCGTTTCGGTGTCGAAATGTGAACGGAAGTATTTGCAGAAATGAGCTGAAACTCTTGTTGTGGACGCATGTCGTTTTGCACTAAAACTGCGTTTTAAAATTTAGCCGATTTAAGACACAGGAAGTACAGTGTTTTTTTTCCCCATATGTAGGTATAGCTGGAATACAAGGTGCGAAGCATTCAAAGCTCCACAAAAAACAGAATTCATAGCTTTTTTTCATTCTCTCTCCACAGCCAATGAGCAGAGGGTATAAGGGGTGGGTGGGTACAGGCTACTTTTATTTGTTGTGTTACTTCTGTAATGTAAAAACACTGGACAGAGATGTTGTCAGAGCTTTTGATGGACACGGAGTTTATGTTCTTTTTGTGAGTGCATTCAACCCTTTTTGTGTTTTGTACCTTTACCAAACTACATGAGAAAAAACAATTAAAAAGTTGGAAACAGAAAGGATTATTTTAAACATTTACATCATGTGTGCAAGCAAGAGAAATAATGAAAAAGAAACATGCTGAATTTGATGGCCAACCTGCAAACCAGTGTGACGTGCTCTGAGTGACAAAGTCCCTAATATTTTATAATCCACTTCATCCGTTTCCACCATGTCTTCCCCTCATGAACACTGGTCATCTCTGGTTTGTATCCAGCTGTAAGATCATTTAGGTCCCAGCACATCCTCTCCCCCTCCTCTCCACTCTGACCTGTATATCTCTCTTCCTGTTCCTCTCTCTCTCTCTCTCTCTCTCTCTCTCTGTCCTGATTTCATTTCTCATCCCTGCAGTACTTCCTTCCTTACACCTTCCCCAATTATCCTGTCACATTTCCCACCTGGTGTGTGTGTGTGCGCGCACGCACGTGAGCGCATGCGTCACAGGTTCCTCTGACATCTCTATCCTTACAGATAATTGGATGTTGGGTCATGACATCAAACAGCTGCCAGGGGAGGACATGCGGAGAGAGAGAGAGAGAGAGATGAAGGGAGGTACAGAATAATTTTGAATTTCATGCACTTTAATGCAGGAACTCACAACAAGACACTGGAAAAATAACTAAAAACACCTCAAACACTCCCACACACACTCACCAGCAGAAACAACAAAAACACCCACTAAGAGAGAGGACACACACACACACACACGCACACACACACACACACACACACACACACACACACACACACATATCCATGTATAAAAGAGGGAAAATAGGCTGGACCACTGAGACAGTGAATAAAAAAACAGAGATTGAGATGAGGAGGGAAAAAGTGTGAGAGCAGAAGCAGACTGAAGAATTTTAACGACATAATAATAATAAATTTTATGAAATGCACCTCAAGGTTCTTGCTGCTGAAAACATTTGAAGCACTTCAAAGGATGCAAATAAGCAATAAAATGCAATAAAAGGGAGTAAAAAAGTAAAATATTTCACTGAGATCCAATAAAATAGGCACATAACATTCTCCATAAAACTTCTCCTTAAACCCAAAGTGCAGAACTTTTAAATATAAATGATACATTCAAGCTCTTCAAACGAGTTCACACAATGCTGATTCAGCTTATCACCACCACCGCCAGATAAATCCGTATTTCTCAGTATACAGAGTTTTTAACCTGGTTGTCGGATGAATGCGTACTGCGCAGCCTCTATGTGCACTAGAAGTTAGAAGGCTGTTGCAATAGTCAAGACAAGGAAAAACAAGAGCATGAATTCATTTCTGCATCTTCAAGTGCCACACCATGGTCAACAAAGTGTACGATGTAGAGCGTTTTCTCCTGGAATTCTCTGATTCCTGTAAATATTTTGTTAATGCTGTGAAATGCATCGTACAAATGAGGTTCAATACAAGCCGCGTAGATCTAGGAGAGGCCTCAACACTCTGCATGAAATCAACTATAAGTGTCTAGAAAATCAAATTTTTACTAAGAAAGAACTAGAGAAGGTTTGAGAGATAGAGATCTTACGTTCACGACGCAACACAGAGCAGACGCTGTCAGGTTATTTGTCTACACAAAGATGAAAGCTCCTGAACTTATTCTCCTTGATGCCGATGAAGATCTTCCACAGATCTATTTTGAATGTGTGTGATGATGTTACTGTGAACAGCACTCACAGTAACATCATCTCGTCCTGTGAGAGAAGCAGACATGTTGTTTCTCGGGCTTCACAGAGAGGCAGAGTGGGAGTGAAAAGGAACATTAGCCCTGCTTAGAAAAAAAAAAGGTGAAGGAAGCAAACACAGACTGTATGCATAACAACAATAACGTGGCACATAATGCAGCATGGCAGTCTCACACTAAGCTCCTGCATTCTTTATACGTGGAAACCACTGACTCATGAAAATACGTATCTGTTCACACATGCCTGCTTTACAGAAATGTCCAAACCGTTTTCCACTGGACGCTGCCTTTGACTCAGCTGTTTTAATCTTGTGCTCTATACAACGCTGAGTTTATGTGATGCAGTAAAAGGCCGCATGGCATGTATGACGCCATGAAAACACTTTTTTCTATGTAATCATAAATCACAAACTTCCAGCCATCATACTTTAACTACCATATTGGGCTGTTTTTTGGGAAAAAAGACTTTTTGAAGATAGGGCATACTTTCACACTTTGAGATACTTTTAATCCAAGAGAGTCTTCATCCTTGAAGCCTTTTTCTTGTAAAAGTGAAATCCATCAGAGCAGAATATAAATTGCACATTTGTGTATCTTTATCAGTCAAACACTCACACTCTCCCTACTCTCAGGCTCTTAGAAGCAGTCAAAATCATTTTTTCTCCAGCGGTTAACATTTTTCAGACTGTCTGTTTAAGCTCCTCATCATCTTAGACTGCGGTCAAGTCATTCCGTTTCTGTAGTGAAGACATCGGAAGACGCTTTGGACTTGTTTTCACTTTCCTCTGCGGCAGAAAAATATGTTACTGCCGACCTTCAGAAACTTCTGCAGGTTAAACTGAACTCACCAAACACTGACTCTGAGAGACGCATGAAGTCCAACTGGTTTTGTTCCAGATGCTAATAAGTATAAATCCAGACTCTCAACATAATCTTTCTGAACAGTATGTCATGTGGCTCGCTTCATATGTTCTATGAAAAACAATCCTGTATATTTTTGTTTGTTCAATATTTATGTTTCCCATAAGTTCTAGACGATGTTTGTGGGCTAAATGGTACAACTCGACAGAGGAGATGAGTCCATGAGTGAATGCTGGGGACATATATGGAAATTTAAATATGGAAATTTAACTTGAGGAACTTGCTTAATTTTTTCAAAAAGGCCATGAAAGAAACGCTGAATGAGAGATTGTGTTGAGCTACAGAAGATAGTGGAATGGAGGCTAACTGGAAGTCATTACTCTATAAACAGACTGGAAGAAACTTGCTAGCCTAGCAACATTAAGGCTACAAACAACCCATAATGCAACACTCTCTGTAGGAGACTACTCTCTCCGTTAGAAAAGAATATCTGATCTTCTGAACATGCAGTTGTCTCATCCTTAAATATAAGTTTACCTCCGCCTTTTCAAACATAATTTTCAGAATAAAATGTCTCATATTCGGGGTAATATGGTATTTCTTCTGTTTGACGTGTCTGGTGTGTGCTACAGGCCTTTATTAATGCATTTCAAATGACGCCTTCTATTGCCTTGAAGATACAAATATAGAGAAAGAGACAAAGGAAAATTGAGCCAGCATGGTACATAAGAGGCTGAGTGCTGCGGTCCACATTGTGCTGCTCCAACATGTCCTCGTGAACCCCCACAGTAATGGAGCCTGGACACCAGCGGCGCTGGGCCAACACAGACATGGTTTTCCCATTAGTTCACTAACCAGCAGACATGTTAACTTGGCGTGGACACAGACCGTGGGGCAAAGCTTAATGCATTACATGAGACACATTCCTGTAAAGGCCGGTGGTTTTTCACAGTGGTTCACTCTGGGCCAGGTTCTAGACACAAATAGACATACTTCAGGCCACTGATCCACAGATTCAGTCCCAGAGATGCAACATGAGCTGCTGCAAGCTGTTTAATGTTGAATTATTGAAACAGAGCTCTTTGTCTTGTTATGCACGGCATGATACCCTTTACAGACTTTTTTCATAGCTGTGATGCAACACTGTCCCTCCAAACTTTAAAAAGTGAGGGGCTTTTTTGTAAATGTCGAGAGAATCCTCAGATTGCAGGCACAGGGAGAATCAAGACTGTTCTTTGATGATAGTGATGCTTTTGGCTCTTCAACCCTTTTGGTAGTGTGTGTCACTGGGAGGATTGTTGAAGGAACCCTTAAATATGTTGGCAAAGAAAACCAAACAGATTGGAGATCAAAACTGTGAGGATGGAAGCAAATGGTGAACACAGATTTAAACATTTGACTACATGTACGCTGCAGTTTAAAATGTAATGCAAATATGTAAATGCTACTGTACGTCACATGTTTCACGGCTGGAATGTAATGCACAAGCAAGAAGAAAAGGAAAAGGGTTTTGGTCAGACTGAAACTAAAGAAAAGCATCTTTGTTTTGTGCCGGCCAGGGAAATACAACCATAGCTCACTTCGTGTGTAATGCATGTGTCATGGAGCTTTATGGACATTTTTACTCACAGGGTTCAGAGGATGTTAGTAGGGGGGTTGTTGTTGCTTCTCTTCTTTTTCCTTACAGGTCTCAGCAGATGAGCAGAGGGGTGAGATCAGGTGTGCGGGCTGCCTAGAGGTGATTACGTTGCATCTGAGGAGAGGCGGGTGAAGGAAAAAAACAGGCAAGCAGCCAAGCGGCGACAACGGGGTCGGCAGAGCGGCCGGAGACGAGGAGAAAGAGCATTCTGAACATGAGAAAGGGACAGTCTGCTCTATGTGTCGGCTTGGAGCGAGTGAGCTGATCTCAAGTGCACTGATTCTGTTTTCCCAGCTGACTGACATCAGAGGACTGGCCTCACAAAGAGCCCTGCCTCTGACGGAGCGGAGTGAACGCCTGGACTGCCACGTAGATTTGCATCGCCATCATACAACTGGGGAGAGACTGGAGGGGGGGTTGCATTATTCAAGGGTGTTGCTTTTTCTAAGGACTTCCTTTTAATCGTTTGTGTTTGTTTGAGCGCTGAGCAGGCAGTGCAAAATTAGGCCTTAATTAATTGCTCCTTGCTGAAATAGCCATGAAGTGGGCTGAAATGTGTTAATGATCTTAATGAGGTTGATTATTGTTCGAGGTGTTTTTCAGCATGCTCCCAGGCTGGAGGTGATATTAGTGTGTTTTGATGCAGCGTACTTTTTAATTGTGCGATTACGATCTTGCCTACCATTTGATGCCGAGCAGAGTAGACATTGTAGAAAGAGCAGTTACAGAGCCGTAGCCAATTTGTCAAAATCTAGTGCTTTGTATTTGAGTAATTAAAACTGTAATAAGGTGATTTATCTTCCTACCTGTGTTTCTGTGTGTGAATGTGGGGATTTGGTCAGTCTCTACCAGTGCAAACCCTAAGTGGTGACACATGTGACATGTTTTCTGCACGTTCACCGTTTACTTATGGTGTTCTTAAGCTTCAGTGCTTTGGGTTTTCTCTCTGCCACCATTAATAAGGACTAACAGAAGGTGCATTTTGGCACCTCTAAGAGTTTACCACATTTTGATAGAAGTGAGATGGAAGAAACTTGGTCAGCACTCAAAAACAGTGTCCAAGCCCACTTCACTTCTGGATATTTTCCCCCCCTACCATATTAATTCTCCCATTACCTAATAATATATTAAATAAATGCATTAATACTCTCCATGAGGAGGCTTATTGCAAGCTGTCAAACCTGCTGTTTTTCCAATCTTCTTACATCTTACTGTGGATTTAAACTTTTTAATATGTGGTGATGTTAAAACCTGTTCATTTAAAAGGAATGAGAGCTAAAGCAGTGTCTGTAGCTAAACCCCATGGAGCACTTTCTTTATTTCACAGACACATCAAACTAAGAGAAAGTAGCGTTCCCATTGTTGTGTGAATAAAAGCAATAAGACGAATGTGAATTAACTGAACCTGAACACAACACTGACATAACATGAGCTTTTTTGATGTGTTGAACTGAGAGATTAGATATGTAGTCATCTATAATCAGGTACCTTTCACTCTTTTTTAACAGCATTTTTACTTAATTAAAGTTTGAATGCGTTTTTCTTGTTGAGCTGTGTGTATTTGGATTAAAGTCTAAGGATAGGTGGTATTCGGTGGTGGTATTCAAGCTTTTTGTGAGTTTGGATATTGCTCCTGTCGACATATAATGCCTGTCATTTCCAGGCCAACTGAACAGACTGCATGATTTTTCCACTATGTTCACCAGCGAGTCCACAACTGTGTCTGTTAGCTGTAACTGGTGCTGAGCTGGTTGTGTAAAGTGGCTTTTTAGAGCTTTTTCTCTGACAACGGCTGCCTGCTGCGCCTGAAAATGACGCTATGAGAGCGCCGAGAGTGAATCAAAAGAGTAAGGTTGCAGTCAGACAGCTAAACAACAATTTTGAAAAGTACCAATAATTTTAACGTGCTCGAGGGTTTTATGGCTTTTACTCAACAGATATTAATATGTGTGTACTGACTCTGTTCAAAGTAGTGAACATGAATAAGAAACAGCAGGAGAGAACAAGAATAAAACTTACCACAAGCTGAAACATAAAAAGCAATGACCTCAGTGGTGAATGCTTTAGAGGGATTATCAGCAGTCTTTGACCAATAAGATTGTTTCACGCAGACAACTTGATGTGTAAATCAGTTTAACATTGTGAAGAGAAACCATGTGGTTTCAAATGGGGTTTTGAACAGAACATGAATGAACTAACAACACTGTGGTCTTAAATGTTTTTAGGTACTAAAAGGTATAAATGTAGTGTGTTGAGGTGAGTTATTAATTGTGCCAAGAGGCCTTGTGGTGTGAGGCTTCGCAGTCAAACAAGTCTTTCCATTAACCTAAAAATGGATCATAGATATATTAAATCCTGTGCACAGTGGCAGGGTTTATTACCTGGTTGAGCTTGATGGGAAGGGAGATTGTTACTTCCCCCTTGTACTAAGAGCTGACCACAGAGAGGCTTCTAACCGGGAGAAAAACATCCTCTTCTCTCTGTGTCCCAGTCTTCTCAGCTGTTATAGCTAGAATTCATTTCTCTAACATCATGCATGAAGCTTCAAAGAAAGAAGTAGCACTCATGCTGTTCTTATGGGAGAATATTAGGATTAACATGTTGTTCGGTGCAGTTTATGTGCTCATCATTTTGCTAGTTGAATAATTACTGTGACAAAAATTGAACTTTAAAAACATAGTTGATCCTTTTTCAAGCCGTAATGCGAGCACACCTCCCACACACTTAATCGTGAAATATTTATATTGAATGTAGCGGCAAATGTTCTAATGCCCAAAGTGTTTTTTGAACGAGCCCTAAAGAGCAGCTCAAGCAGGTCTTGTTACAGGCCAAACTCTAAACTACATTAGAGATACAATATTCATTTTAAGTTCATTAAAATATCATTGTTTGCCAATAGTAAAACACCTACTGTTTAAACTACAGTGCAATAAAGGTAATATGAAATAAAAGAAACACTACAGAGTAAAAGAAAATATATCAATAAAAAGTTGTTTCAACAACAGCTATAATATTATAATTCTGTTGATTATAGCAATGAAAAATGTTTTTATTGTCATATTTATGCAACTCAAAGCTCTCAGATAAACATGATTAAGGTTTAAGAAATATTGTGGCCATGGTAAGTACACAATGGTTAAAGCCGCATTATTTATTTATTTATTTATTTTTTGACCATTTCATGCCTTTATTTGATTGCACCAGTAGAGAAATGACAGGAAGAGAGGAGAGAGATGCATCAAATGTCCCCAGCTGGACTTGAACCGATGACGTTCCACTTGGACCAGGAGTACTCAACGTCTTTAATCCCTGAGCCAAAGGGGGGCGCCTTGGTGAGGTGCATTATTTACTTTTTGTCAACTAGGATGCAAGAAAATATCAAAACAAGCTGTCAGTACAACATCCAGTACAACATCCTGACTTATAAAGTTGATATAGTTAATGCGTTAAAACATCCAGCTTATCCTGATATTTTTCTGCTGCCATGTAACTTCCTGTGTTCACAACTAGTGATCCCACGTGGGACTGATATATCCAGCCTACATTTGCCACTGGGGGATGACAGTATTTTTGTCAGATATGACATGAGCATGACTCTATCACTCGACATAAAAGTGACACTTGAAATGCAGAACTTCCTGTATGAAAATCATGGAATAGCAGCTACACAGTTGCCCTACCGAAGACCAGACACGTTCTTTTACTTCCCCGGGGAAGATAGAAAAATGTAAAAACTGGAGGAAAGAAACTTATCAAAGGCGCTCTGCGCCTCCTCACTAAAGGCTAATCTCCCCACTGTGCAGCTCTGCACTCCCATCCCTGCAGAGTACAGCAGTAATCACTCACCTCCTGAACAGAAACCAGATCCTGATGTGTCATACCTTAACCTTCTTCAACAAAGAGCCCTTTAGAGAACAGCCTTCCTCTGGTAGTTTAAGACCCTCATCAGTCACTCCCTGTGTGGTCTGGCCTTAACTTCCCAGTCCCAGTGCTGTACAGTAAGTCTCTTTAACTCCCCGTGGTCTAATGTCCTATTCTCTCTGAGCCTTGTGCAGTAACGCTCAAACACATTTACGAGTCTAATTTCGACTTTCATTGTTGGCAATTCTTGACAAATTGGTTCATTTTAGCCTTTTGTCTGTCTGCATACAGAGTGTGAAATTACAGGGGAGCCCTTGAAAAAAGACTTGAGCTCCCCCTCATCTCAAAGGCAACATTCACAATGCAGCTAAACATTTCCCAAAGCAGTCGTTAACCTCACATGAGACACATCTTTCCTCCTTCACACTGTACTGATCTTTTCAAATCAGTGTGGAACAACACGTGGACTCCCTCGCAGTTCACTTGATGTCTGATTGTTTTTCTAGGTTTTGCACACAAAAAGTGATGGATGCCACACTGTTTGAATAATAAGTGAGCCGCGGTGATGAAATACCACTGCAATTAGCACTAGAATTACAGTTCTCAGAAGATATACATAAATGTCTCTTCAGGTCAACGCACACCTCCCAGGTCTCATCAAAGTGTTGTACTGACCGGCGTGTCAAGTACGCTGATTGCTATCTAATCACATCCACACATCTCCTCTACTGGACCTCGAGTACATCGTCCTACAGCTGTGTACTCTCGGTGCTCAGTGTGCAAACCTTGCATAAGGATTTTAAACTGGACTGAATTCCTTTGAGATGAAAGAAAGAGAGCAAATCTTCTGCTTCATTAAAAACCTGCAGTCCAGTGTCTGACATTGTGGTTGTTATTAAGAAGTTACTCATTTGTATCTCACAGATCTGGTACAGAAACTATAAGAAAAACAATAAAAGAATACAGTGAACTCTCAGGATATAAATGAAATGAAACGAAATGTGAATCAATAACCACAGCTAAGAATAATTTCAAGTTAAAATGGAATCAGAGCCACATGAAATATTTAGGAATTTTCTAACGAAATGTATGAAATTAATTATCAGCCTTTAGAGAACAAAATCAAACACAAACCAAATAGGTGGAAAATGATACCAGACTCCATTTTCTGCTGAGTAGATGCAATTAAACTGATGATCCTCCCACAGTTTCTCTTCCTGTTTCATACATTACCAATACCAATTCCTACAGCATCTTTTAAACAGTTGAATGGATTAATAACTAATTTTATAGGGAATAACCAAAACAAAAGAATGTGGTGGTTTATCGTTCCCCAACCTGCAGAGCTATTTTAATGCAATACAAATTAATGCAATGACGAGACGGTCGATGGACAGAGCAGAAGCAAAGTGGCTATCGATCGAGAGAGAATCCATACCAATATCCATGAAAACACTGCCGTATATAGACAAAAAGGATTATTCACAAATCAAAGGGCTAAACAGATGGGTAGATAACACACTAAAAAGCTGAAAAGATATATGTAAGATCCATAACATAAGTAATGATTTGGAATACTTCTGAGAAATGGTATCAGATCCCCAATTTGAACCAAGCAGAACAGATGATGATGATACTGCCAGTATAGGAATCAAAAGGATTAAAAACAAAATGCTGACCAACAATACCATAAATTTATTTCAGTCATTAGTATCTAGATACGATTTGGTAGTAATTTCTTTTTATAAATATCTGCAAGTAAGGACTTCTCTCTCTAATTTTTAAAAAGCCAAACTAGTAAAGAAAACACCCTTTAATTAGCTTTCTGATTAAACATCATAACAAGGTATCAAAAACTATAAAGATACATAAAACTCTTGAGAATGATATGGACACCAATAATAGCATCCAACAAAACTGGATCTCTGAAATAGATCAGCTGAATGAAGAAGAATGGAAGCAAGTATGCAAGTATGAAATTCATAAAACAGCAAATTCTAAATATTGTAGAGAATTTGATGGAAATTTTACACAAGATTTTTCATTACCAAATGTACTTTCTAAAATAAACACATCAATGAAGCACTCGCACGTTTTCTTTTTCTGTCCCGTTTTAAAATCATTTTAACCCTATATATACATACATATACATACATACATACATACATACATATATATATATATATATATATATATATATATATATATATATATATATATATATATATATATATATATATATATATATTATATATATATATATATTTATATATATATATAACATTCTTGGAAAATCACCACCAGAGCTAAAGCAGGAAACAGATCCGTACCTATACTGTATAAAATACTTCTAATCGCAGCTCTGAAACAAATAACTAGAAATTAGCTAAAACCGCAAAGTTCATCAGTTCAAAGATGTAAAGTAACAATACAAGAAATCTCAGAAATGGAGAGAATAAGTTACAGAGTTAGAAATGAAGAGACAGAGTATGAAAGACGCTGGTTTAAGTGGAAGAGATGTGACGTCATTAATTAACGTATCAATTAATTTATAAAGACTTTTGTGATGGCCAGAGGGCCTCTGCCAGAACGTGTGTTGTGTTGTTTTTCAGTGTTGTTGGTTCCTGGTTGGTTGAAGCTGGAGGTCATCGAGGAATTGGAGGCAGCTGTCCACTGTCTCCTGGTTGCATAAAATTCGCTCCATTCTGGTGGTCTGGTGGCTCCCTCTTCCCTGGCACCACATCTTGTTATGTTACCTTTGAAGTTCTTGTGCTTTTCTGTAGTCTATTTGGCATTATCTTAGCTAACCTGGCAGCATGTTTTCCCTGTCAGTTTCATTTGTTAGAAACAACATTTTTTGTTTCATTTGTTGAACTAAATTAATCCCTGTTAAATAAAATTCCTTTCTTTTAGTTAATGAGTTCATATAAAATATGTATTGGTGACAAAAGACTAAAGGAAAATGTTAAGGCTATTGTGAAGGAGAATTTGTATGAGATGGAAGTTTTGACACCTCCCAGACGTCTTCTACTTCTACTTATCTGGTTGGGGCTGTTGTTTCTCAGGTTTTGCTCCCTGATTTGGCCTTAAATTTCGGACAGCAGAAGGAATTGTTGAGATTGCAAATGCAGTTGGAGAAAGAGAAGGAGTTGGAGTCGGAAAGGGTACGACAGCAAGCAGAATTTGACGAAGCATCGGCACTGGAAAGAATGAGGCAGCAAACTGAAAGGTCTAAATTGGACGTAGAAAGCGAGAAACTGAGTTTAATTAAGGGAAGTTAATTGTGTGACATGTCACAGAGTGAAGAGTCAGCTCGGGCGATGATAGTTTTTGTGATATTTTGAGTAGTTTACGCTTGGTGCCTAAATTTAATGAGAGAGGTTGAAACTTTTTTCACTTTGTTTGAATGTGTTGCAGGAATGAGGGGCTGGGTTGAGTCGGACCGCATGGACGCACTCAGGAGGCTTTTCCCTCATTGACCGCAAGCGACAGTAGCGATTATGAAAAGGTTAAAGCTGTTAGTCCCTGATGTTTACCACTAGCGGTTTAGAAATTGGTAAAAGGGGGACAAACCATATCTTGAGTTTGCCTGTGATTTGGTGACTCACTTCAGTCACTGATGTTTTGCATTGGAAGTGAAAGATTTTGATGATTTGTGTAACTTGATTGTTCTTGAACAGTTTAAAAACTCGGTCCCTGAACGAATTGCAATGCACATAAATGAACGAAAAGACGGGAGCGGAGGCTGCTGTGCTGGCAGATGATCATTGGTTGACCCACAGAGGTAACAGTGGGGAACCTTCTGACACTTTCGGAGCAGAGAGTTGATCGTGGTGTCCATGAATCTGAAATTTTTTTTAAATTTCTGCCATTAACATGGTCATTAGAAAAAAGGCTGCGCTGTGCTCTAGTTGCGGAACAAGCACAATAGAGAGCACATGAAGCTGGTTGCATTAGCTGCACCAATTTCCAATTTAGTTCTTGCTGACCAGCTGAGTAGTGAAGCACCATCAGTTCCTACTTGCCTTTTATTTCCAAAGGACATGTGTTTCTGGTTGGTAGTGATGGGAAGGTGCCAATGACCATATTACGTGACATGGGATTATTGATTCATTTATGCTGGACTCCACTCTGCCTTTTTCTGAGGAACCTGACACAGGATCCTTTCTACCTGTGTTGGGCACGGGCATGTCTGTTTTTAATGTGCCGGTACATTAACTTGTGAGTTGTTTGAAGGTGAAGTTAAAATGGGAGTGCGCCCTGCTCTGCCTGCCTGGTGTTACGCTGATTCTGGGAGATGATGTGGCTGGAGGATGTGTCCGGGCTAATCAACCAGCACGAGCGGTGGTTGGCTCTGATGAAAATGAAAAACAGTTTCCTGAGGTGTTCAAGGCACGTGCTGTGACACGTCCCATGAATACGGCCAGTCAAGGTGCAGATGCAAAACGTCCTTGTCTATCACACCCTTGTCTGTCTCGCATAGTGTGTTGGTGAGTGAGCAAAGATCCAATCCCACACTGAAAGAGTTGTTCCAGGTTGTTCTTCCGGCAGATGAGGTGAAAAAGTCGTGCACACGGATACTTCATTCAAAATGAGGTACTGTTAAGAAAATAGTTGCTACATGGCGAGGGCTTTGTCGGAGATCCTATTTATCAGATTGTTGTGCCCTCCAATTTTCACAATTTGGTCATGATGAGTTTGGGCACATGAGTGTTGGTGTAACATACAACCATATTCTGAGGCATATTTGTGGCCCAGTGTTACAGGACCAGTGTGTAGGATTTAGTGTCATCTAGCAGTGACATACCCTCCCCCTCCCCTTCCAAGCGTGTAGGAGAACCTATAGTGGCTGCAAAACTCGCAAATAATGCGAATGGCCTTCTCTGGATCCAGTGTTTGGTTTTTCCATTCTGGGCTACTGTAGAAACATGGCGGTGGAACACAGCAGGCTCCGTGGAAGAGGACCCGCTCCCTATGTAGGGCTCTTTTTAAGGTAACAAAAATGCAATGATTCTTATTTTCAGGTGATTATACACTTATTAAAACATACTTATAGATATTATACTCCATTTCTGTTAAGTCCGTTCTGCTAGATGCCACTAAATTCTACACACTGCACCTTTAAGAAACACATTGCAGCTTCCATCAAGACATGCCACACCTGTCAGTTAACTGATAGGCAAAATCAAACTATAAAAGTGGACCCTCTGTCCACTTTATTATTGTTGGACCATGACAGGTGAATCTTGTGTCACTCCACTGTTTGTTGGTGTCTTTTTTGTCTCTTCTTACTTGTAACTCTCAACACTCTGGTTCATGGTTGGCTGTTGTATTCTCCCAACATGTATGGTTTTATTTCCTTTCTCTTTTTATGTTTTATGGTGGTTGGTGAACTATGAAGTGACTGCTATGGTCCACCGCTATGGAGTGTGTCTTTGCTTTAACAGCAGAACCTTTGAGGACACAGATATGATGGTACTCTCAGCCGGCACATCCGCAAAGTGATTGTACCCGACCACCAAAAAGTAGTATTTGGTGGCCAAAACGAAAGTATGGGTGAACTTAGTACAGTATTGCTATTACTTTGATGTCTAACTTTTGTTTTCTATGAGAAACAAAATACTTTTTATGTATTTAAAAGTTACAAAGTTCCACTTTAATAACAGCAATATACTGTATGTCGGCTGTTTTTTCAGTTTGGAGTGTGATTGCTTAATATAACTTTTTAACTCCTGATACAGAAACTGCGTACTTGTGTTTTTTGTTTGTTTTTCGTCAATCAAGCAGCAGACACCATATAACTGAATGATGACACAAATGTGCTTTATGTTGCAGGTCCTTTAATGACCACTTGATGGTGGAGCTGAGAAAACTGTGTTGAAGTGAACTGGAATACCTCCAACTAGTCTTTAGAAATACTTTTTTTCTTCACTAAAAAGTTGGGGTTTAAATGACTAATGTAACAAATGTGTTTCTTTTACAGATTTTAAAAATACATTTTCCTTTAAATCTGCATTAATTGACCATTTTTGAGCTTTTGGAGGCAGTGCAACAAGCTGTAAACACAACACTGACGTATTAACATACTGTATATTAACATACTGTATATGCAGCATCTAATTTCTTCAAAGTCTGCTGTTCACTCCTCCTGCATCTCAGCTCTACTGTTGTTTATTTCTTAACCTCCTGCCCTCCTTTCTCTCCTCAGACACTGCATTGGAGATGAATTGCTGCTTTATTGAATTATTGCTTAAGCTTGATGACATTAGCATTAAGGCTGTATTCTATTTACCACCTCAGTAATAAAACTTATTAATTTCTAATTCCCAGTGAGACTGCAGGTTTAAATAGGGATTTGCCTGTGGTGTGCAAACAGCTACAACATGAGTTTTAGGGAAGCTTAGCATTGTTATTTCAGCTCTGACCAGTGTGTGTGTGTGTGTGTGTGTGTGTGTGTGTGTGTGTGTGTGTGTGTGAGTCACTAAGCTGTCTCCCATGTAATGAGAAATTGATTTTGTCATTCAGGTTGTTTTTTTTCCACTCGTCTCTCTTAACTTTCCTCTGTTTGTCTATATGTGAGTGTCATGGATAGATAGATAAGAGATCACTACCTGTTTTTAAAAAATAAAAGTTTTACTGCAAGATGTTTGCAGTGGGAAATGTTTCATTTTGTTCTTTATTTTTGAAGTTTGAATGACCAACAAAACAATCACAGTGTTGCACTGGGGCAGCAGACTGGTTGATATTTAGTATTTACATCGATTTGTTGCTCTTTTTAAGCCTAAAAAAATAATTCTGGTTTATTTCAACCTGATGTATTTTCCATAAATGTGGCCATTGTGTCTCTGTGGGTCGTGTTTACTTTGCTCTCACCAGCTGTGTTACAGAGATTCAGAGAAATGAAGAGTCACAAAAAACTAACGTATATTGGAGCGATTTACTGAGCCTCCTACATCTTTCCAAATAAACACAATTTTACATGAGTTGTTTCAAAGGTTTGTTTCTGAGTCTGAACGAAAGCAAACACAGAAACTAGCAACTGTTGCCTTTCTGTCTTTCTTATCTCCTCTCTGTGTCCTCCAGCTAAAATAAATTCGGTTGGCCAGTCAAAGTGAAATGACTCTCGATCGTCCTCATAATAGTCCACGGGATAAATCGTCATTGCACTGCGGTAAAGTCAACCTCATACATGTAAACAAACCGGCGTGAGGATGAATATGCAGATGATATGCAGGATGGTTCGGTTAGCAGACAAGCTGCCCCGGATATAGATCCTTATGCAGATAGCCATAATGGCTGCTACAAGCAGCTAGTTTCTGTTTTTGCTTTTGTTCAGACTAATGTGTGAAATAATTCATATAAAAATCATGTTTATTTGGAAAGACATGGACGAAGCTCAGCAGCTTCTCGTTTTCTCTGTATAACGGAACTGGTGAGTGCAAAGTTAGCATGACCCATAGAGACACAATGGACAACTATCAGAGGAAAAATTAAAAATGTTGCTTTTTGTCTGCCTGCATCTGAGGCTAAATCTGACAACCAGTTATTACCGGTGCAAAAATCAACCTGAGAGGATGGCTTTGAAATCTACTAATTGTAATAAAATCAGAAACTGTTAGGTGAAGGTTATGTAGTCCTGATGGCGATTATCTACTGTGAGAAATCCTTTTATTTATTCATTTTTATCTGCTTGTCTGTGTTCACTGAAAATTGCCTTTGGACTACGGGCCCAAGGGCACTACTACCTGTTTTTAATAATATATTTTAATATTAAAAGTAGAGCAAATGACTTTGTGTAATGTAAAATGTGTCAGAAACACATAATTCTGTCTGCATAAAATATGAAGTGAAATTGAAATGCATATTAATACAATATATATATATGTTATAAACAGTATGATGTTAAAGTAGAAACATCAGAAGTGATTTTCACATCACGCGTGTGTGAGGCTGTGAGTTTTTTGTAGAAGAGAGACTTATTTCTTTTTCCCTCTGAGCTGCGAGGTTTTTCTGAAGTGACCTTATTAAGAGCCTCCCCACTGAGAGAGATTTTTTGTATTTTGAGATGTGAGAGAGGGAAGGAAGTAAGTACAGTAGCAGATAATGGCAGCAAAAGAGAAAGAGATGCAAGACAAATGAAAGAAAAGTAAGTAAGAGAGAATTAAAGTAAAGATACAGAGAGGAGAAGAGTCAGAAATAGAGCAGAGTCTGCAGGCTTCATGAATTCTTTAATGGATCAAATGCTGCTGACTGATACTGCACCTCTGAGAGGGAAGAAGGGATGAAACCAAACACAAAAGAAGAGACTGCTTTTAAGGACGGCTAAATGAGAAAAAGAGGAGCAACACACACATAAACACAACTGACTTTATATAATCACTAATGAAACAAATAAAAGTACGACAGAAAAACAAATTAGAACGACTGAATGACTAATTTTATTTGAAGAGAAAGACTGAGCAGATGGACAGATGGAGGACGGAGAGTTTATTATTTTCTCATCAGTGTATTTAAGTCAGTGTACATCATACTCATGACAGGCGATGAATGTTTTGCCTGATTGTAGTTTAATGTTTATAAAATGTGTTTAAAGCAATGTATATTTTTTTTAGATTAGCTGTATCTGGTTAATCAAGCACAATACCAGCAGACAATGGGGTCCACATTTAAAATGATTCAGCTGCTCATGTATGCTAGCATCGCCCAAAATGATTGACTGGACATCACGCCTACAAATTACCCAACTGCTTCTGTTCTTGTTATGATAGAGACGTTGCCTTTGAGCGCATACGCCACAGAACTCTGAAATTGGAGTATTCATCAAAACCACAGGGTTATACTCAATGACAACATTTGCTAAATGTTTTAAAAAGTCTTTAATAAAGAAGGAAATGTTAACTTTTGGACTGTGATGAGACACAAACTTCAGGCTTGTGCATAAAATTCTTATGTGGAACACAAACATCAATCACCTCTACGTCCAAACCTTTACATACATCATCAGCTGTTGTTTCAGACAAGCTAAAATCACTCACTATAAAGGGGCTTAAATCAACCTGATCTCACCTGCGTGACACGATGGTGCCACATAATGTGTTAAAGTTATGTGCCGGTACCACGGAAACAATTGAAAGTCCATTAGGATCCTTTGTCGTGGTAGACACATGAATATGACCCAGAGAAGTGACGCAGTTCAGATGATGTCTATGTAAGGTAACAAATGTCCAGATCTTTCCCTAAACCTAACCAGACCTTAACTACAGAGCTGTCACAACATAAAACATCACCATTTTTTAACAGTGATTTGTAACAGTTTTGGAAAGCACAGACAAATGCAGCCTGAACTCACAGAAATACATGAAATGACCACGAATTCTTAACGCACGTGCAACCACCACGTAATGAGGGTGGTCATTTCATGTATTTCTGTGAGATCAGGTTGATTAAATCGCCTTTACAGTGAGTAAATTTGGCCTGTCTGAGACAAAAGTTGATGATCATGAGGGAAACGCGATGAAATCTTTAATCGTTAATCCAAATTGGTGTTCTAGATCTCGCTGTGACACACGTCCGTCGACAACCAATTTGGAGCTTTGACGAACCAACTAAATCAGAATACTCATGCTGGCGTGACATTTCTTAAGTGCAGATTTTAACAACATAACATTTAGAGGGAAACACACTTGTTTTACTTAATATACCCCAGGACACACACAAACCAAAATGATTTGGATGAAACAAAAAAGTAGTTTGTGTAACTTTGCAGACGGATGACGAGCTGATGACGTGTCTCTGCTTTCATTTCATTTATTTATTTATATCGTAGCGCTGCGATTCACCACACATTCATCTCACAATCTGACAGCTTCAAACTGATACCAACTGATGCATTAACATATTACAATTAGCAAAAAAACTATAAAATACCATATATGTAGGTAATATGCCATAGTTAAAGTTTCTAAAACTCTCAAAACTCTCTCAGACGAAAATGTGAAATGCTGTCATGTGGGTCCTTAAACTCTTGGATGCTTCAAATTATAAACAAGAGTCATCTCCCATAATACTCCTAATACTCTCACAATAAATAAAAGATGATGGCTGAAACTGGACACTCAGCTTCAGCAGCGAGCACATGTCCCGTCCTTCCGTCCTCATCACATGTCCGTCATGATCATTTGTAAGAATAACCAGGAGATTATACTGACTGCTTCATTTCACACAGTCTAACTATTTGCTCTGAATAGATTTTCTCTCTCTTGTGACAAGCTCATCCATTTCCACTTAATTTTATATCTAACATGAATCATTAGAGATGCTTCACTGAGCTTCAGTTTCAGCTTTTGTGTGTTCTGGCTGCTGCCGTCTCCCAACACAAACATGCTGATTACCTGCGCAGGTTTAATAATCATTAATGCAGGTCACTGTTTTTGTTTTTGAATATTTATCACCTATAAAACTTAAGCGACTTTCAATTTATGTTAAAACTGTAGCGACACATCTGACACATGCTGAGTGTCTCTTTTTAGTTTTGGTATCCAGTTGTGGTCATCTATCGTCTGCTGCTGTCGTCATAGGTCAGTAAAAGAAAACTTCAGCCACAGTTCCTGCTTTTCACAACCAAACTGGTAAAGGCCTGATGTTAGAGTGCGAGGAAAAGAAATATCTTTTTTGGGTCATTGCGTTTTTCGTCTAAAGCCCGCTGACCCCTTCAGGCATGACCTGTTATGTTATTTTCATGGTAAGTGAGGTTACTCAGAAAATGTGTGCATGTTCTAGGGCACATGTTTTATATTATTTAAGGTCTTTTTGTCCACAAGTTTTCTGTGTATGAGTGGATAGAGGAGAGAGTTCATTCTGAGCCATAAATATGTCAGAAAAAGGGATCAACAGCATTATAACCTGTCTCCTTTTGAAACCCTCCAAGAGAAGCATACATTTTTTGATATCTTAAAGAACCCTCCTGACTCCAGGCATCTTGTCTCTAAGTTTCTTTGTATGTTTGTTTGATGGTTCTACTGTGAGGATCAGGGAGGCTTGGAAAGGGGAACTGGGCATTGAACTATCCGAAGTTGCATGAGACAAGAGTTTGTCTGTTTGTTTGATCTGTTAGCAGCAGACACCAGCTGATCCAGTTGTTGTTCACAGTCTTCACTATTCTAAACTCAGCTTGCACTAGGTTTACCCTTCTGTCTCGCCACTGTGTGACAGATGTCGAGTGACAGCAGGCACATTGTCTCACACCTTCAGGTTCTGCCCTTCACTGACTGGTACTCAAAGACCTATAAAAGATCCTCCTCCTCTTTGGAAGCTGGACTCGCCATCTTCAGCTGCTCTCAATCCACTCTGTGCTTCTCTGCAGCCATACAAGTCTTTGATGCTGGGGATGACTGCTGCCGACACTCATTTTGAAGGAATGGAAATCATCCTCTCCCACTTCCTTCTGGAGATGGATGGCTGACATGATCTCAGTCATACAGATTAAAAAACTCAGGTCCTTGAGAACCAATTCAATTAAAAAGTTCTCGGCTCTCTGGGATTCATTTCTTGCCTACCTAGACGAGGCGGGAAGGATGAGTAACTCACCCAGTTAATCTCATGGTCCTTGTTGGAGATCTAATGCACGTCACTTTTAAGCAATTGTAATAATTTTCCTGGAATTTTTGGTGTCACCTGAAGAGGTTTTAGGCAGCGTCAAAGGAAAATCACCAGCAATAAGAATATCAATTCAAATCCTCTCCGAATGTGTTTAATAGTAATTTATCAAACGACTGTTGAACAAGCAGAACATAAACTTACATACGACATCTTTGACTTTCAGCAGTTAATTCCCGTCTCATCCACAGCTGCTGTATATTAAACATGCGGCTGGTGCTGGATAAACGCAGCTAGCTAAGCTGCATTGTTTTGACCGGGCCTGAATGCTCTACTGTGAAGCTAGTGTTAATGGGATTTCTCATTTAGTAAAAGCCGTTTTATTTCTGGTGAAAATATTTTAAAAAACGCCTCCTGCACCCCCTCACCTAAACTCCACACTCTTCTCCCTCAAACTCTCTCCCCTCCCTCCTTTCTAATGTTGTAATAAAATGATTTTTAACCAGTTTTGTTGATTGCGGTTTCATTTACTCAAGCATGATAGACATTTCTGTTTATCAAATGGTCACAAATAACAGGAAAAGGCAAAGATTTCAAATTTTCAGATTAAGTAAAACAGACTATTTTCACACGTCTGAGCTACCTGTTATTTGACTGTTTCTGTTGATTTGTCTTATTGCTTTATGAAAACCCACAAAATAAAGTATTGAAGAAAAAAAAAAACAACCTGTCTCCTGTTAAAAAGAGAGGCAGCTGACCACCAGCAGGTCCTATTTGCACTGTACCCACAGATACACAGTATGTAAACATCTAATGACTGTCAGACAAGATCTGTAAGAAACGCCTTGAGTGGGAAAAAGGAAGCGGCAGCGATCCTGCAGTATCTCCATTTGTCAGTCACATGCTGAGGAGTGAAGGCCAGGTGTGCACGTAATCCAGCTGAATAATATTCAGACTCTTATTCATATGTCTGCCTTTTACCAGAAAATGGCGCAGAAAAGCAATGAAGCAGGCCATTACTCCTCCTGACAAGGCTGCAGCGACATTTTATTATTATCCGATCTGCAGGACTCCTCGGCCGGTGTTCATCGAGCTCCAGGAGAGGCAGCTGGAGAAAATATTTCCCCTCTGCAGGCGGACGCCTGACGCTTCATATTACTGTAACTTCTTCTGGAAGCTCATTGGTATTCTGCCGCTTCCACAGCCGTGAAAAGTAGGGACAAATATAATGAAACTTCTGGTTGTTTGCAGGTATAATGGATGAAGCAGAAACAGGGATGAGGGGAGGAAAAGAGTCGGTGGAAAGGTAAACTACACAAAAGAAACAAATGGAAGATGAGGAAAAAAAGTAAAGATGGAGAAAAGAGAGAACGTGAAGAGATGGTGACAGAAGAAAGAAAAAATTGACAGAAAATGGAGGATGAGTAAAAGTAAGTAAGTGAAAATGAAGTAAGAGGGGAAAATAAGGGATTACAAAGAGAGAAATGGTGAAGAAGAAGTGAGAAAATCAGATGAAAAATGGGAAGAATGAGACAGAGGAAAGAAGGAGTGAGGAGGGTGGATCACGGTATGAAAAAGGAAAGATGGAGGGAGCGGAAGGTAAATCAAAAGGAAAAGAGATAAGGAAGGACTGATGAGTAAAGAGAAAATTAGGTGGGAAGAAGAGAAAAGGAGAGAAATAGAGAAGAACAGAGGGCGAAAGGACAAGAGAAACTTGTAATGAGATATAGAGAGACGACGTGGAAGTAAAAAAAAAAGTAAATGTAAAGAACCAAGGAGAAAACGGATGACGGGTGTGATTGAAAGATGAAAAATGAGCGAGAAGAAATGAAAAATGAGAGATGAAGGTGAAAGAGAGCAGAGATGCAAAGGAGGAGAAGGAGGCGCTGGCCTTGGCTCGTGTCCTTGTTTTCTTGTTTCTTTCCTGTGCTTGAATAATTAATGGCAGGTTTAGCATACCATTACCTGCTGCTACACACACGCACACACACACATGCACACTGAAACACAAACACACAGGCAGCGTGTAAATATGAACGGCACATACATGCACTGAACACGTGACGTGACAAACATATTTTGCATGTCTTGTATGAAATATAGTTGTCACATGTGCTAATTTCTTGTTTATCACCACTAATCTCCTCAAAACTCATCATGAGGGCCGATGGGTGATGCCATAAATTACTAGATACTATGTTTTTTTTTATGTTATGTACCTAATTTATGTGTGCTCATTTCAATTCAGCGTGTGAGAGTCTCTACTGCGTCTTGCTCTCATTATGGTGGCGCCCACTACTATATCCTGTCATCCACACACACACACACACACACACACACACACACACACACACACACACAACCAGTACACATTTAGAGGAAAAAAAAAGAAAGTGTAAAGCCTCACTAGCATCCTCTGGAGGCCGCAGTGTTCATTACATCCCATCCTAAAGGTGGAACAACAGAAAAGGACATGACAGTCATTGAAAGTCCCAAAACACAAACATATATCATATGCATTCCTCCAAATGTGTTGTTGTTGAAAGCTCAATCGCCAAACATGAGGCTGGATTACCAACCGGAGAAAGTGGGCCACTGACCCCAGACCTCCAGGGTCCCCAAAAGCCCAGGTTTACTCCATACCATTTGGGTCCATAATATAAATAAAACATTAAAATACACAAAATACCATAAATAAAGACAATAATGTTCCTAAACTGTCAAAGGTTTACCATTCAAGAGATGACTTGCATGAACATATTACAATAAGCAAAAATACTATGACAGATGGAGGTGCCGTGGTCTTGAAAAGGGGCTCTTGAGGACTTTAATAGTTTTAGTTTCTGTTGAGCTCATTTGTTGTAAAGTTGTGTTTTTATCAAGGTGAGGAACAGGTCATATTATTCCATCATAGCAGTACTGTAAGGCTGTAAACAACTATTATTTTCTTTAATAATCTATTGATTCAGTGGAGTTCAGTATAAAATGTCAGAAAATAGTGAAAAATGTTGATCATTATTCCCTGAAGCCCAAGTGAACATATTCAGATGACTTGTTATCGATCGATCAATAACTTTATTTGTCCCCATGGGGCAATTGGTTGTGCAGCAGTGTAACACAGGATAAAAACACAAAGCACATGAACACATCGTATAAATATAGAGAGCAGAATATACAAATTGAAGCAATTTAACACAAACAGTTTCAATATAAATACATTTTTTTTTAAATTTCAACATTTTCTCACAATTTAGTTGAAAGATGATTGAAGGGATGAAATAGTTTTTGTACGTGTTAGTTTTAGCTTTAAAGAGAGGACTCTTTATAAAGGCTTTATAACTTATAACTAATAATGTGGTGCCATCACTAAATCTTCGTAGATCATTTATAAACCACTGACAAGAACAGGTTTTGGGTTACCAGGTTGTCTGACTGGTTGACATGATGAATGAACATCTGACTTTGACCCTGTCTGGATGACCGTGAACCCATGTGTGTCTAAGTTATGTTGTGGTCTGGCAGGTCCAGTGTCAGTGTGGAAATCACCACTAACTCTAACTCCTATACTGTATAAACTGAACTGCACACACTGTCCTCATCTACACACACACACGCGGTGGTGGAGGACGAGGGTGCAACAGACGGTCCACCATGTTCACTACAATGGAAACTCATAAAAATCCTGTTACACACTTTTACAACAACCAACTGATTTATAATTATAATATCAACCACTGTTCACATTCCACGGTAGTACAAGAATAGATGTAGCCACTACACAGATAGAGATCCTAAAAGTCGGATAAAAATTTTAATCTTTTAAGTCACTACTGAAAAAACCATTAAAGAGGATGTACGCATATTTCAAGCTCTATATTTATATTCTGGGACTCTACTGGAATATCTGTGCATGATTTACAGTTAAAAACTCCTTATTTATCTTATTCTGGCCCTTTATGCAGCCCCTCAGTTCAGCCTCTGTCTGAAACAGGCCGTTTTAGCTCCTGTCTCTTTAAGGCCCGCCTCCTGATGAGCCCACTCTGTTCTGATTGGCCAGCTCTCAGAAGCTGCCCCTCGGGAGACATCCGCCAGCTGCGGAGGCTACATCGACAAACCATGAAACAAACTATAGTACATGTGCGAGAAGCCGACGTCAGCTCATTCAGACCAGGCTGAAGCCCTGACTTTTGACTTACAGGGAGCATTTTTATTAACAGTACCAGTCAAAAGTTTGTACATACTTTCTCATTCAAGTCAATGGGAAGGTATCTCCAAAGTTTTGACTGGTCTGTACGTTCACCTCAAGTTTTGGAACTTGTGTTTGTCATCCAACATCATAACAGTATATAACTAACAGAAAATCACTAAAAGCATGATATGTCCCCTTTAAGCTTCTTTGTTTGGCCTTTTAAACTTCTTTTGCATACTTTTTAATGTATTTTATAGGCCAGTATGTCATTTTTTTCACCTACTTCTTTCACAGTGTTGAGCACTTGGCAAACTCTGGGTAGGAAATGTGCTGTATAAATAGTGCATTGCTTTCATTAGATCAAGAATTAGTTGTGTCATGTCTTTTTCACCTTTTCATGCTTGTTCTCATCATTATTTTCTCTCTCATCATCCTTCCATCCCACCTGCTGGCATAGACAGTTCAGCTGGTAACTGTGGGAGGAAGAAAAAGCAAGAAGATGAGGTGGGAGGGTTTGCAGCAAGCTGGATTAGTGACAATCAATTAACTGTGGAGAAAATGTGAGTGGGAAGACGACGGAGAGATTCAAAGAGAGGGAATGACAAGCAGGAGAGATGAGATAAAACAAACAGGCGGAGGGAAAGATGGAGAGACAGATGAAACAAGTGAAGGACAGGTGAGACAGCACCTGTAAATAGAGCAATAAGAAGTGACAGAACATTGTTCACAGTGTTTCTGAGCTATAAAAAGTCATCTTTATCTCCACCTTGATGTCACAGTTTCATTCATTCTAAGAAAACAAATAATACACAGTGACAGCCACCTTCACGTTTACATTCTCACGCCCATCCCTGACACATCTAACTAATGAGCCGAGTAAACGGTCTCATGTGGCTTTTAGTGACGCATTTTGGTTTGCTTGATTTCTTTTCCAGGTGAAAAAAGGGGAAAATACAACAAGTTCATCCACTGATCCAGATCCAAGCCTTGGGTTAAATCCCCAGCAGCAGTGCTAGCCATGCACTGTCAGGGTGCTGTTGGGGAGCAGTTTAGGGATCATGTCTTTGTTCAAGCATGAGTGACTTATTCTGGTTGGTCTGTCTTCTTCTGTCTGCACTTTTATCAGGTGAACAAGGACAGCAGCACTCTTTCTAATTATACTATTGTTTAAAGGAACATTTGTCACTTCAGGTATAACTGAATGTACAAACGGGGATATAAAAATGAGCGTGCAAGAAAGGGCACCGCAGCGTATCATTATATTTTTATCTAGATCCATTTTCTGTAATCAAACTCCAATGTAGCTGTAGCCAAAACATTTAGATGCATTATCTGTTTGTCCAATTACACCAAAAAAAAATGAAGGATATTTCACTGTCAGCTGTGTTTCTAACTGTGTTAAAACATGTGAGTTTTCCATATCTGAAACTGTTTTACTGCTAAAATGTAGAACACACACACACACACACACACACACACACACACACACACACACACGTGTCTTGTCCTTTGCAAGAACATTGTATACACTTATATTAATTTCCTTGATGTTTAACCAAAATTGTCTTATAACAATCCCCAAACTTACCCTGATTTACCCTGCGGTGTTAATGACTGAATGACATTTCTGCACTCACACCATAGACTGTAGGCCTATATGAAGATGGACATAGCGAGGTATGACGCCACCTCTTCCGTTTGGAGCCAGGATCTAAATAAGGAGTGCGGGGTGTTGCCTTTCATGCTCTGGAAACACACCCCGCTACCTTGGACCCAAGCTAACGCTAGCTTACTGGGAACACTGAGCGCTGCACACTTGAGCTAATGTTAGCTACTATAGCTAAATTGTGCTAAAAGGGCAAGTATCATAATCAAGAAAGTTAAACTTAGTGAAATATTGCAACAATAGTCCGACTTATTGCAAGTCCCTGAGCCAGGGAGAGCAGCAGGTGAGCAAACTGTCAATCACAGCTGTCATCATCATCATCAACATCCATATGGCAGATATCAAAGCTACTATAAGTCTTCATATCTTATTAAAGGAGCAATTATGACCACCAGTACACTTGTGAGAGGGCCTGAATATAAAGATTGAGACCATAATGACTTGTTGAAAAAACAACTGATTTATTATATCTAGAAAGAAGTTGAGTCAGTTGGAGCATCTAGTGGCCGTCAGTGACACTTTAAGGTGCTTCAGCCTCAAGACATGGTAGCTGCTGCTTGACTCACTCATAATCTTACAAACTCTCCTACACACACACATATGTGCACACACACTTGTTACATGTAACGACACACTTGTGCAATGGCGCACAACGCCACTGCAAATACACAGCCATACACACAGACATGCACACACAACCCTGATGCACACATAAAACTTAGGCGCAGCAGTTCTTCACATACACTCTCACACACACACATTCCTTATTCAAACTTCTCCAGTGCTCAGGGTTTCTTTGTCTCTCTGCCCTTGTTATTTGTGATGAGGCGGAGAAAACGCCACAATGGGCCAATAATTAACTGAACCTTGCAGTGTAAGTTGTCATTTTGCAGACATGGAACGTTGATAGAAGGATGAGGGAAGGGCGGAGACAAAAAAAATAGTACACCTAGGAAGGAGGAGAGCAAAGTAACAGACGGAGGAAGCAAGGATGGCGAGAGGGAGGAAGAGGAGAAAATCAGATGGATTCACAAGGAGATAAATGTAAAGGAAAGGTGGGGAGGATAGTAAAAGAGGGGAGAGTAGGAAGATGGGTGAGGTAAACAAGGAGGGGGAAGAGAAAGGGCAGGAGGTTGGAGGTGGAGGGGTGAAGTGATAAATGAGAGTCATAGAGAAGAAGAGATGAGGAGAGCTGAGGTAGAGAAAAACAGGAGGGGAAAAAGGATGATTGAAGAATAGGAGAAGAAAGGAAAAGGGGAGAGAGAGCAGAAGAAAATAGAAGACAACAGAGAGTGAGAAGTTACATTAAAACAGATGAAGAAACATTAAAAGAGCATGTATATGTTCATACATTAAGGAGAGAAAGAGAACTTGATATTAACATACCACTTATATTTCATAAACATGAAAGAGAAAAGAAAAGATAAAAAAGGGCCCTTGACCTTAAAAGAACGTTTACATTTTCATGCAAAAGGGAAGAGAAGAGAAAAAATGGAAGAGAGAGAGCAAGAGGAACAAAGATAATAAGGTGTGTTAAGGAAAAATGACTCCTTGAAAAAGCCATTTAACATTTCACATCACAGGAAGGAAGAAGACGAGACAGACTGAAAGGAGAAATATAGAGAAAAAAATCAATAAAGGAAGCTTAACAGCTGAATGAAACAGCAGATTTTTGCTAATCATGACAGATTAAAAGAGAATGGTTACAATCGATGCAGCAGAGGCTAAAACATCCTGACTTTTGTTCACTAGCAATAGTTACTTCCCAAAATGCAACTTGATATCATCTCTTCATTAGAACCCCCCATAGTTTCTGTTGTAAATGTACAGCCTTCAAGCCTGAGCCAAGATAAGCCTGATGTACGGAGCTCTGAAAGGCCACAGTGGGAAATTTCCTTGGTGTTACCTCTCATCCATATTTCTAGAGGGAGGACGAGCTCTGCAGTGACTACATCTATGGCTGGCTATTGCTATAGTCTGGGTGACATTGCCATGTCTGTATCATCGCAACTGATGTGAAAGAATAAGGCTGGTCATTTTATATATATTTCTTACAGTCAACCAATCTCATTTTTGGAGCCAAACCAACAAAAATCTATTTACAGGTATAGTGTGTGTATCCAAAACCTGATATATCTTATTGTTCTGTGCCGTAGACCTTTGTTGTTGTCCAAAAACGATTAAAAAAACACATCAGGCCACACCGCTGCACTGGGTAACATGTTCCTTTGTCCCTCTCAGGAGAGTAGTTCTGTATGAGACAGATGCCACTGAGCATGTGCAGGAATGCGGTATTCTTTTACAGCTTAGCTAGACTGTTGTGATACATAACACAACCTCTTGACTTTGTATGGAAGTTCTTTGAGAAATGTCCAACTGTAGTGCAAAGTCAGCAGGTCTCAACGAGGGGAGTCACATCCACCTATTACATGACATACATTTCCTAATTTGGACATCACTCTCGGAGTTGGGTGTGTTCCCCAGAGATAAAGCTGAGCTACTGACACATGTAAAGTACTCCAAAGGGACTCTCCATAACCTGTTGTTCCGCTTCTCCTTTCCACAAAGTTAGGTTATAAAGAATAAGCAATAAATGAAAAGTGCAAAGGAAGAATTGCCTTTGAAGTTCCTCGCTACACGTTACACGCTGTGCTTTCCCTGTGTTATGGGTGTATAAATAGGTAGAAGTCTGTGGGCAATGAGGCAATGATTGAAGTTTTGGCACCGTAGTCAGCACAGTTGTCTATGATCTGGAGACTCCAGTTTGAGACCCAGTGTGGGGACCTCCTTCGTAAGATAGTTTATTCATGAACACTTATTGTAACACTTTGATGTTCTAAAATATAAAGCGTGAAAAAAACAAAAACAAAAACAGGATGCTTTTCGCTTTTATTCAAATATAAATACAAATATAAATAATTTGGCTGCCTCAATAAATACAAATACTAGGCTCTCTGCACATCCCTAGACAGAACACAGTATCCTTTTGTAGTGCAATGATTGGGGGACATCACAAAAGGTAGTGGATGCTGACTGGATCGTCAGAAAAGAAGGTAATGGAGAATGCGGGTCGATCCCGCTACTTCTCGCAGGCTCTGCTTATTATGGGCACACTCAGCAGGAGTAACGCTCAGGAGGAATCCTGGTTTACATCAGTTCCTTCGAATCAAGGCATTGTGCGTTTCCTGCCATGAAGATTTGGATGCACAGCGTTGACTTTACAATGCTGCGACGACGCTGCGGCGTTGACTTTCAGGGAAAAGACCCATTTTACGCCAAAGAAGAAACGGGAATGGAGAATGCGGGCGTCGATCCCGCTGCCTCTCACATGCAAAGCGAGCGCTCTACCATTTGAGCTAATTCCCCTCTGGAGGTGCCACCTGGGGAAGTATTCACCAGGTGCTGAAGATTTCCAATGAAGTTACTGACTGGTTTTCCCCATTGACATGCTGTGTGTCTCGTGCAGTATTTTCCTGAGAAATTGGTGGCCACGCCCGTGGGCTCAGAGGATTAAAGCGTGGAGTTAGATTCAGCAACTGTGAGTATTCAAAGTTTTCAAGGAGATGATTATGAAAAGGCAAAAGCTGCCTGAGAACAGAAGGTAAATGTCCTCCAGAAGGTCAGGCATAGTTATGTTCCTCATCAAGAAAGTATGGTGGTGACACGACAAAATATCTTTTTGTAATGGCGTGACGGTGGGACATCAGCCTCCAAACAAACAAAAAGTAGTGGATGCTGTCTTTTCTGGCTCCACAGAATAGAAGGTAATGGAGAATGCGGGCGTCGATCCCGCTACCTCTCGCATGCTAAGCGAGCGCTCTACCATTTGAGCTAATTCCCCTCTTAAAGACAATTACGAGAGAGGTGCCAACAGGTTGCAAAATACTGGAAAGCGATCACTTCCCTGTCATTGTATAAGGGACATGGTTGTAAGAGGACTCCCAGCAGCAGGCCAGTTAGCTCAGCTGGTTAGAGCGTGGTGCTAATAACGCCAAGGTCACAGGTTCGATCCCTGTACTGGCCAGGAACTGCTGTCGTAAAGGGACAAGTCCTTGTGCCGCCTGCGGATGCAATGAAAGTCGACGTAAACTTCCCACTGTTTCGAACCCATGGGTTGACCAACAGTGCCACATCATCTCACAGGTGTATCCCATGACGGCGAAAGCGTCACGTCCAAAGTCCAGCTCCTTCCTACTCTACACTACTACCAACGTAGCCCCATTGAAATGCACACGTCCCTTTCCACGTGACCACGTGGCCTAAAGGACAAGGCGTCTGACTTCGGATCAGAAGATTGAGGGTTCGAATCCCTTCGTGGTTGGACGCCCCCACTTCTGTCGGACTTGCGTATGTGTCTGTTGAGTGAGGACAATCCCAATGAGAGGCTGTGAACATGGACATCAAGCAATGTGACGTTGCTGACTATGGGTAAAAAACTACTAGTGGTCACAGAGATGCAGGAGATTACGCAAGGTGCGTGGTAAAAACTTTGGGAACTTAGAGGAAATATGTGTTTTCCGTGATCAACATTTGTGTCAGAGGGTGTACCTGTAAGAACTGGGCACCCTTGCTCTGCTTATTATGGGCACACAGCAGGAATCCTGGTTTACGTCAGTTCCTTCGAATCAAGGCATTGTGCGTTTCCTGCCATGAAGATTTGGATGCACAGCGTTGACTTTACAATGCTGCGACGACGACTTTCGGGGACAAGACCCATTTTACACCAAAGAAGAAACGGGAATGGAGAATGCGGGCGTTGATCCCGCTGCCTCTCACATGCAAAGCGAGCGCTCTACCATTTGAGCTAATTCCCCTCTGGAGGTGCCACCTGGGGAAGTATTCACCAGGTGCTGAAGATTTCCAATGAAGTTAGTGACTGGTTTTCCCCACTGACATGCTGTGTGTCTCGTGCAGTATTTTCCTGAGAAATTGGTGGCCACGCCCGTGGGCTCAGAGGACTAAAGCGTGGAGTTAGATTCAGCAACTGTGAGTATTCAAAGTTTTCAAGGAGATGATTATGAAAAGGCAAAAGCTGCCTGAGAACAGAAGGTAAATGTCCTCCAGAAGGTCAGGCATAGTTATGTTCCTCATCAAGAAAGTATGGTGGTGACACGACAAAATATCTTTTTGTAATGGCGTGACGGTGGGACATCAGCCTCCAAACAAACAAAAAGTAGTGGATGCTGACTGGCTCCACAGAATAGAAGGTAATGGAGAATGCGGGCGTCGATCCCGCTACCTCTCGCATGCTAAGCGAGCGCTCTACCATTTGAGCTAATTCCCCTCTTAAAGACAATTACGAGAGAGGTGCCAACAGGCCGGTCGCAAAATACTGGAAAGCGATTGCTTCCCTGTCATTGTATAAGGGACGTGGTTGTAAGAGGACTCCCAGCAGCAGGCCAGTTAGCTCAGCTGGTTAGAGCGTGGTGCTAATAACGCCAAGGTCACAGGTTCGATCCCTGTACTGGCCAGGAACTGCTGTCGTAAAGGGACAAGTCCTTGTGCCGCCTGCGGATGCAATGAAAGTCGACGTAAACTTCCCACTGTTTCGAACCCATGGGTTGACCAACAGTGCCACATCATCTCACAGGTGTATCCCATGACGGCGAAAGCGTCACGTCCAAAGTCCAGCTCCTTCTTACTCTACACTACTACCAACGTAGCCCCATTGAAATGCACACGTCCCTTTCCACGTGACCACGTGGCCTAAAGGACAAGGCGTCTGACTTCGGATCAGAAGATTGAGGGTTCGAATCCCTTCGTGGTTGGACGCCCCCACTTCCGTCGGACTTGCGTATGTGTCTGTTGATCCCAATGAGAGGCTGTGAACATGGACATCAAGCAATGCGACGTTGCTGACTATGGGTAAAAAACTACTAGTGGTCACAGAGATGCAGGAGATTACGCAAGGTGCGTGGTAAAAACTTTGGGAACTTAGAGGAAATATGTGTTTTCCGTGATCAACATTTGTGTCAGAGGGTGTACCTGTAAGAACTGGGCACCCTTGCTCTGCTTATTATGGGCACACAGCAGGAATCCTGGTTTACGTCAGTTCCTTCGAATCAAGGCATTGTGCGTTTCCTGCCATGAAGATTTGGATGCACAGCGTTGACTTTACAATGCTGCGACTACGACTTTCAGGGACAAGACCCATTTTACACCAAAGAAGAAACGGGAATGGAGAATGCGGGCGTCGATCCCGCTGCCTCTCACATGCAAAGCGAGCGCTCTACCATTTAAGCTAATTCCCCTCTGGAGGTGCCACCTGGGGAAGTATTCACCAGGTGCTGAAGATTTCCAATGAAGTTAGTGACTGGTTTTCCCCACTGACATGCTGTGTGTCTCGTGCAGTATTTTCCTGAGAAATTGGTGGCCACGCCCGTGGGCTCAGAGGACTAAAGCGTGGAGTTAGATTCAGCAACTGTGAGTATTCAAAGTTTTCAAGGAGATGATTATGAAAAGGCAAAAGCTGCCTGAGAACAGAAGGTAAATGTCCTCCAGAAGGTCAGGCATAGTTATGTTCCTCATCAAGAAAGTATGGTGGTGACACGACAAAATATCTTTTTGTAATGGCGTGACGGTGGGACATCAGCCTCCAAACAAACAAAAAGTAGTGGATGCTGACTGGCTCCACAGAATAGAAGGTAATGGAGAATGCGGGCGTCGATCCCGCTACCTCTCGCATGCTAAGCGAGCGCTCTACCATTTGAGCTAATTCCCCTCTTAAAGACAATTACGAGAGAGGTGCCAACAGGCCGGTCGCAAAATACTGGAAAGCGATTGCTTCCCTGTCATTGTATAAGGGACGTGGTTGTAAGAGGACTCCCAGCAGCAGGCCAGTTAGCTCAGCTGGTTAGAGCGTGGTGCTAATAACGCCAAGGTCACAGGTTCGATCCCTGTACTGGCCAGGAACTGCTGTCGTAAAGGGACAAGTCCTTGTGCCGCCTGCGGATGCAATGAAAGTCGACGTAAACTTCCCACTGTTTCGAACCCATGGGTTGACCAACAGTGCCACATCATCTCACAGGTGTATCCCATGACGGCGAAAGCGTCACGTCCAAAGTCCAGCTCCTTCTTACTCTACACTACTACCAACGTAGCCCCATTGAAATGCACACGTCCCTTTCCACGTGACCACGTGGCCTAAAGGACAAGGCGTCTGACTTCGGATCAGAAGATTGAGGGTTCGAATCCCTTCGTGGTTGGACGCCCCCACTTCCGTCGGACTTGCGTATGTGTCTGTTGATCCCAATGAGAGGCTGTGAACATGGACATCAAGCAATGCGACGTTGCTGACTGTGGGTAAAAAACTACTAGTGGTCACAGAGATGCAGGAGATTACGCAAGGTGCGTGGTAAAAACTTTGGGAACTTAGAGGAAATATGTGTTTTCTGTGATCAACATTTGTGTCAGAGGGTGTACCTGTAAGAACTGGGCACCCTTGCTCTGCTTATTATGGGCACACAGCAGGAATCCTGGTTTACGTCAGTTCCTTCGAATCAAGGCATTGTGCGTTTCCTGCCATGAAGATTTGGATGCACAGCGTTGACTTTACAATGCTGCGACTACGACTTTCAGGGACAAGACCCATTTTACACCAAAGAAGAAACGGGAATGGAGAATGCGGGCGTCGATCCCGCTGCCTCTCACATGCAAAGCGAGCGCTCTACCATTTGAGCTAATTCCCCTCTGGAGGTGCCACCTGGGGAAGTATTCACCAGGTGCTGAAGATTTCCAATGAAGTTAGTGACTGGTTTTCCCCACTGACATGCTGTGTGTCTCGTGCAGTATTTTCCTGAGAAATTGGTGGCCACGCCCGTGGGCTCAGAGGACTAAAGCGTGGAGTTAGATTCAGCAACTGTGAGTATTCAAAGTTTTCAAGGAGATGATTATGAAAAGGCAAAAGCTGCCTGAGAACAGAAGGTAAATGTCCTCCAGAAGGTCAGGCATAGTTATGTTCCTCATCAAGAAAGTATGGTGGTGACACGACAAAATATCTTTTTGTAATGGCGTGACGGTGGGACATCAGCCTCCAAACAAACAAAAAGTAGTGGATGCTGACTGGCTCCACAGAATAGAAGGTAACGGAGAATGCGGGCGTCAATCCCGCTACCTCTCGCATGCTAAGCGAGCGCTCTACCATTTGAGCTAATTCCCCTCTTAAAGACAATTACGAGAGAGGTGCCAACAGGCCGGTCGCAAAATACTGGAAAGCGATTGCTTCCCTGTCATTGTATAAGGGACGTGGTTGTAAGAGGACTCCCAGCAGCAGGCCAGTTAGCTCAGCTGGTTAGAGCGTGGTGCTAATAACGCCAAGGTCACAGGTTCGATCCCTGTACTGGCCAGGAACTGCTGTCGTAAAGGGACAAGTCCTTGTGCCGCCTGCGGATGCAATGAAAGTCGACGTAAACTTCCCACTGTTTCGAACCCATGGGTTGACCAACAGTGCCACATCATCTCACAGGTGTATCCCATGACGGCGAAAGCGTCACGTCCAAAGTCCAGCTCCTTCTTACTCTACACTACTACCAACGTAGCCCCATTGAAATGCACACGTCCCTTTCCACGTGACCACGTGGCCTAAAGGACAAGGCGTCTGACTTCGGCTCAGAAGATTGAGGGTTCGAATCCCTTCGTGGTTGGACGCCCCCACGTCCGTCGGACTTGCGTATGTGTCTGTTGAGTGAGGACAATCCCAATGAGAGGCTGTGAACATGGACATCAAGCAATGCGACGTTGCTGACTATGGGTAAAAAACTACTAGTGGTCACAGAGATGCAGGAGATTACGCAAGGTGCGTGGTAAAAACTTTGGGAACTTAGAGGAAATATGTGTTTTCCGTGATCAACATTTGTGTCAGAGGGTGTACCTGTAAGAACTGGGCACCCTTGCTCTGCTTATTATGGGCACACAGCAGGAACCCTGGTTTACGTCAGTTCCTTCGAATCAAGGCATTGTGCGTTTCCTGCCATGAAGATTTGGATGCACAGCGTTGACTTTACAATGCTGCGACGACGACTTTCAGGGACAAGACCCATTTTACACCAAAGAAGAAACGGGAATGGAGAATGCGGGCGTCGATCCCGCTGCCTCTCACATGCAAAGCGAGCGCTCTACCATTTGAGCTAATTCCCCTCTGGAGGTGCCACCTGGGGAAGTATTCACCAGGTGCTGAAGATTTCCAATGAAGTTAGTGACTGGTTTTCCCCACTGACATGCTGTGTGTCTCGTGCAGTATTTTCCTGAGAAATTGGTGGCCACGCCCGTGGGCTCAGAGGATTAAAGCGTGGAGTTAGATTCAGCAACTGTGAGTATTCAAAGTTTTCAAGGAGATGATTATGAAAAGGCAAAAGCTGCCTGAGAACAGAAGGTAAATGTCCTCCAGAAGGTCAGGCATAGTTATGTTCCTCATCAAGAAAGTATGGTGGTGACACGACAAAATATCTTTTTGTAATGGCGTGACGGTGGGACATCAGCCTCCAAACAAACAAAAAGTAGTGGATGCTGACTGGCTCCACAGAATAGAAGGTAATGGAGAATGCGGGCGTCGATCCCGTTACCTCTCGCATGCTAAGCGAGCGCTCTACCATTTGAGCTAATTCCCCTCTTAAAGACAATTACAAGAGAGGTGCCAACAGGCCGGTCGCAAAATACTGGAAAGCGATTGCTTCCCTGTCATTGTATAAGGGACGTGGTTGTAAGAGGACTCCCAGCAGCAGGCCAGTTAGCTCAGCTGGTTAGAGCGTGGTGCTAATAACGCCAAGGTCACAGGTTCGATCCCTGTACTGGCCAGGAACTGCTGTCGTAAAGGGACAAGTCCTTGTGCCGCCTGCGGATGCAATGAAAGTCGACGTAAACTTCCCACTGTTTCGAACCCATGGGTTGACCAACAGTGCCACATCATCTCACAGGTGTATCCCATGACGGCGAAAGCGTCACGTCCAAAGTCCAGCTCCTTCTTACTCTACACTACTACCAACGTAGCCCCATTGAAATGCACACGTCCCTTTCCACGTGACCACGTGGCCTAAAGGACAAGGCGTCTGACTTCGGATCAGAAGATTGAGGGTTCGAATCCCTTCGTGGTTGGACTCCCCCACTTCCGTCGGACTTGCGTATGTGTCTGTTGAGTGAGGACAATCCCAATGAGAGGCTGTGAACATGGACATCAAGCAATGTGACGTTGCTGACTATGGGTAAAAAACTACTAGTGGTCACAGAGATGCAGGAGATTACGCAAGGTGCGTGGTAAAAACTTTGGAAACTTAGAGGAAATATGTGTTTTCCGTGATCAACATTTGTGTCAGAGGGTGTACCTGTAAGAACTGGGCACCCTTGCTCTGCTTATTATGGGCACACAGCAGGAATCCTGGTTTACGTCAGTTCCTTCGAATCAAGGCATTGTGTGTTTCCTGCCATGAAGATTTGGATGCACAGCGTTGACTTTACAATGCTGCGACGACGACTTTCAGGGACAAGACCCATTTTACACCAAAGAAGAAACGGGAATGGAGAATGCGGGCGTCGATCCCGCTGCCTCTCACATGCAAAGCGAGCGCTCTACCATTTGAGCTAATTCCCCTCTGGAGGTGCCACCTGGGGAAGTATTCACCAGGTGCTGAAGATTTCCAATGAAGTTAGTGACTGGTTTTCCCCACTGACATGCTGTGTGTCTCGTGCAGTATTTTCCTGAGAAATTGGTGGCCACGCCCGTGGGCTCAGAGGACTAAAGCGTGGAGTTAGATTCAGCAACTGTGAGTATTCAAAGTTTTCAAGGAGATGATTATGAAAAGGCAAAAGCTGCCTGAGAACAGAAGGTAAATGTCCTCCAGAAGGTCAGGCATAGTTATGTTCCTCATCAAGAAAGTATGGTGGTGACACGACAAAATATCTTTTTGTAATGGCGTGACGGTGGGACATCAGCCTCCAAACAAACAAAAAGTAGTGGATGCTGACTGGCTCCACAGAATAGAAGGTAATGGAGAATGCGGGCGTCGATCCCGCTACCTCTCGCATGCTAAGCGAGCGCTCTACCATTTGAGCTAATTCCCCTCTTAAAGACAATTACGAGAGAGGTGCCAACAGGCCGGTCGCAAAATACTGGAAAGCGATTGCTTCCCTGTCATTGTATAAGGGACGTGGTTGTAAGAGGACTCCCAGCAGCAGGCCAGTTAGCTCAGCTGGTTAGAGCGTGGTGCTAATAACGCCAAGGTCACAGGTTCGATCCCTGTACTGGCCAGGAACTGCTGTCGTAAAGGGACAAGTCCTTGTGCCGCCTGCGGATGCAATGAAAGTCGACGTAAACTTCCCACTGTTTCGAACCCATGGGTTGACCAACAGTGCCACATCATCTCACAGGTGTATCCCATGACGGCGAAAGCGTCACGTCCAAAGTCCAGCTCCTTCTTACTCTACACTACTACCAACGTAGCCCCATTGAAATGCACACGTCCCTTTCCATGTGACCACGTGGCCTAAAGGACAAGGCGTCTGACTTCGGATCAGAAGATTGAGGGTTCGAATCCCTTCGTGGTTGGACGCCCCCACTTCCGTCGGACTTGCGTATGTGTCTGTTGAGTGAGGACAATCCCAATGAGAGGCTGTGAACATGGACATCAAGCAATGCGACGTTGCTGACTATGGGTAAAAAACTACTAGTGGTCACAGAGATGCAGGAGATTACGCAAGGTGCGTGGTAAAAACTTTGGGAACTTAGAGGAAATATGTGTTTTCCGTGATCAACATTTGTGTCAGAGGGTGTACCTGTAAGAACTGGGCACCCTTGCTCTGCTTATTATGGGCACACAGCAGGAATCCTGGTTTACGTCAGTTCCTTCGAATCAAGGCATTGTGTGTTTCCTGCCATGAAGATTTGGATGCACAGCGTTGACTTTACAATGCTGCGACGACGACTTTCAGGGACAAGACCCATTTTACACCAAAGAAGAAACGGGAATGGAGAATGCGGGCGTCGATCCCGCTGCCTCTCACATGCAAAGCGAGCGCTCTACCATTTGAGCTAATTCCCCTCTGGAGGTGCCACCTGGGGAAGTATTCACCAGGTGCTGAAGATTTCCAATGAAGTTAGTGACTGGTTTTCCCCACTGACATGCTGTGTGTCTCGTGCAGTATTTTCCTGAGAAATTGGTGGCCACGCCCGTGGGCTCAGAGGACTAAAGCGTGGAGTTAGATTCAGCAACTGTGAGTATTCAAAGTTTTCAAGGAGATGATTATGAAAAGGCAAAAGCTGCCTGAGAACAGAAGGTAAATGTCCTCCAGAAGGTCAGGCATAGTTATGTTCCTCATCAAGAAAGTATGGTGGTGACACGACAAAATATCTTTTTGTAATGGCGTGACGGTGGGACATCAGCCTCCAAACAAACAAAAAGTAGTGGATGCTGACTGGCTCCACAGAATAGAAGGTAATGGAGAATGCGGGCGTCGATCCCGCTACCTCTCGCATGCTAAGCGAGCGCTCTACCATTTGAGCTAATTCCCCTCTTAAAGACAATTACGAGAGAGGTGCCAACAGGCCGGTCGCAAAATACTGGAAAGCGATTGCTTCCCTGTCATTGTATAAGGGACGTGGTTGTAAGAGGACTCCCAGCAGCAGGCCAGTTAGCTCAGCTGGTTAGAGCGTGGTGCTAATAACGCCAAGGTCACAGGTTCGATCCCTGTACTGGCCAGGAACTGCTGTCGTAAAGGGACAAGTCCTTGTGCCGCCTGCGGATGCAATGAAAGTCGACGTAAACTTCCCACTGTTTCGAACCCATGGGTTGACCAACAGTGCCACATCATCTCACAGGTGTATCCCATGACGGCGAAAGCGTCACGTCCAAAGTCCAGCTCCTTCTTACTCTACACTACTACCAACGTAGCCCCATTGAAATGCACACGTCCCTTTCCACGTGACCACGTGGCCTAAAGGACAAGGCGTCTGACTTCGGATCAGAAGATTGAGGGTTCGAATCCCTTCGTGGTTGGACGCCCCCACTTCCGTCGGACTTGCGTATGTGTCTGTTGAGTGAGGACAATCCCAATGAGAGGCTGTGAACATGGACATCAAGCAATGCGACGTTGCTGACTATGGGTAAAAAACTACTAGTGGTCACAGAGATGCAGGAGATTACGCAAGGTGCGTGGTAAAAACTTTGGGAACTTAAAGGAAATATGTGTTTTCCGTGATCAACATTTGTGTCAGAGGGTGTACCTGTAAGAACTGGGCACCCTTGCTCTGCTTATTATGGGCACACAGCAGGAATCCTGGTTTACGTCAGTTCCTTCGAATCAAGGCATTGTGTGTTTCCTGCCATGAAGATTTGGATGCACAGCGTTGACTTTACAATGCTGCGACGACGACTTTCAGGGACAAGACCCATTTTACACCAAAGAAGAAACGGGAATGGAGAATGCGGGCGTCGATCCCGCTGCCTCTCACATGCAAAGCGAGCGCTCTACCATTTGAGCCAATTCCCCTCTGGAGGTGCCACCTGGGGAAGTATTCACCAGGTGCTGAAGATTTCCAATGAAGTTAGTGACTGGTTTTCCCCACTGACATGCTGTGTGTCTCGTGCAGTATTTTCCTGAGAAGTGCCACATCATCTCACAGGTGTATCCCATGACGGCGAAAGCGTCACGTCCAAAGTCCAGCTCCTTCTTGCTCTACACTACTACTACTGTGTGTCTCGTGCAGTATTTTCCTGAGAAATTGGTGGCCACGCCCGTGGGCTCAGAGGATTAAAGCGTGGAGTTAGATTCAGCAACTGTGAGTATTCAAAGTTTTCAAGGAGATGATTATGAAAAGGCAAAAGCTGCCTGAGAACAGAAGGTAAATGTCCTCCAGAAGGTCAGGCATAGTTATGTTCCTCATCAAGAAAGTATGGTGGTGACACGACAAAATATCTTTTTGTAATGGCGTGACGGTGGGACATCAGCCTCTAAACAAACAAAAAGTATATATAAATAGAAGGTAATGGAGAATGCGGGCGTCGATCCCGCTACCTCTCGCATGCTAAGCGAGCACTCTACCATTTGAGCTAATTCCCCTCTTAAAAACAATTACGAGAGAGGTGCTAACAGGTCGCAAAATACTCGAAAGCAATTGCTTCCCTGTCATTGTATAAGGGACGTGGTTGTAAGAGGACTCTTAAAACCAAATTTAACAAAGCCTAGATTTAAATTTACCAACTGCTAACAAGTATTGAGAGATTTCAAGCGAGATGATTATGAAAAGGCAAAAGCTGACAGAGAATAGAAGGTAAATGTCCTTCAAAAGGTCAGGTATAGTTATGTTTCTTAAAAAGAAAGTATCATAGTGATAGAACTAGGCGTGTGTCTGAATAAAAATACATTATTCAGCAAAGCACAAATAGTGGGTTTTTTACAAATATTTGTTACATAGAAATATCTTAAAAATTATCTGTTTTTGGGAAAATAAATGTCAAACACAAGCGCGCAGGTCGTTTACATCACTATCTCAGTCTCTTTCCTGTCACAACCACCTGCTACATGACGCACATTTCCTAATTTGGACATCACTCCCTGAGTCGGGGGTGTTCCCCAGAGATAAAGCTGAGCTACTGAGACATGCAAAGTGCTCCCAAGGGACTCTCCATAACCTGTTGTTCCACTTCTCCTTTCCATAAAGTTAGGTTGTAAAAAATAAGCAATAAATGAAAAGTGCAAAGCAAGAATCACCTTTGAAGTTCTTCCCTACACGTTACACGCTGTGTTGTCTCTGTGTTATGGGTGCATAAATAGGTAGAGGTCTCTCTGCAATGAGGTGATGTGTAAAGTTTTAGCTCAGTAGTCAGCACAGTTGTCTATGATCTGGAGACTCCAGTTTATTCATGAACACTTATTGTAAAACTTTGATTTTCTAAAATTAAAAGCGTAATA